>NW_025777934.1:0-222129 GCF_021130785.1 Homalodisca vitripennis
CGCCCACCTTCTCCATATCAGCCTTCACCTGGTTCCACCATCTCACTTTCGGTCTCCCACGGGGTCGTCTTCCTTCTGGGTTACCGTACATTACCCTCCTCAGTTTGCATTCCTCTTCTCTTCTCAAAACATGGCCTGCCCAACGGAGTCTTCTGCACTTTATTTCTCCTTTTACATCCTCAGACGAGTTACGTTATTCGTGTAACTCTGCCTTACTCGAACGTCCAAATTAGTAAAACATACGTTTTTATTGAAATATTAATTCCAGTATATTTCAAAAATCTATATTCATAACTATTGTCTGTTAAAGGAATTTATAAATTGCTTTCTCAAGATTTAAAGATTAAAGAAATCATTATTACTTGTAATTCAAGAAATGAAATAATTATTCATTCATTACATAACTTATTTACTACCACTAAAACTTATTTTATGAAGCAAAACCCAAGAGGCTCCAATAATATCTAAATTAATTACTTCTCATTCGACAGATTTAAGCTTTTTAAGCATGAATATGCCAGCACTAGTTCCTAAATTACTTGAAAGCACCCAAGATATAAACTATTATTAGCATATTATAAGGTCTATATGAATCCAAGAAATAAAGAGCGATATTAATAACACTAGTCAATGGTTTTTTAAGCAAGCACATAGGCAAGAAAATACACAAACACAATATACAGGTATACAAATAAACCTTCACATAACCTAAAAAAAAAAACAAAAATAAACATCCTACGAAAAATTTACGTATCGGTAGTAATAAAGTTATATCAAAACACGGTAGTGTTCTAGGGTTAAAGGGGGAGCAAAGAAAAACACTTGGTAAAAAACAGTCTTAGATAATATTAAAAATAACACATTTAAAAATCTGTATTACAATTTTTGCGGTTCCTTTTTATAAATTTAATGTAAAATACGTTTGATAAATATTTTACCAGTTGAGTGAAACTTTGCTACAGCGAACAAAGAAAATTATTTGAAACATAAATTAGTGAATGACCCTCTTGGAATGAAGGGCTGAATCGAGGCCAAGAGAATAGAAGGCTTTTGTCCCTGAGTCTTGTGAAATATCTTTGAAATTTAACGCTTTTACGTTGCGTGTTTGGTAAGTAGATTTATTAGATCTTGAAAGTGTTTCTCATTTCAAATGGTTTAGTAAAATGTTAATTAAAATTTGTCGAAGATTTATTGGTTTATATATACGTAGCTTACTGTGTAACATTTAGAAAAGCAAATTTGTAATAATACAAATAGTTTTTGTACATTATTTAATCCTACTTTGTAACTTTATTTTTTTCTAAGTGGGGATATTTTCATATATGTAATGTGATATGTGGATATGTAGGTAATATTTAAAATTGCTTTAAATTTTGTGATCGTTAATGCTTATTATTGTTAGCTATGTCTGAGGCTTTGTAATAATGTGCGGTCCCCTAATTTATTTATTTTTTAGTGTACAAAATAGATCGGACCTATGCCGCCTCATACACAGTATATCCCTGCCTTCCTCAGTTCATCAATTATTACAGATTTATTTACTTTTGTGTAATGTCAATGTGTTACTAATCTAACTTTTACAATTTAATCTATCGCCTAATTTTCATGCAACTAATATTTTATTTCAATGTTCAACCACAATCTGGTTCAATGGACAGTTGGTGGCAGGACAATACATTTTATTGGACTTGGTATTTCCGTATACATTCCTTGCCAAAATATTTGATCATTAGATGCTCCTTTTAAGAATTTTTATAGAAAATTGATGACATATTTAATTGAAAAATACTTTTAAACCGAAAAAATCTAATGAAAAATGTATAACACCGATACAGAGATACACGTATTCATTAAGAAATCAAACCTAAAACAGAAAAAAATCTATATAATGCAAATAATTAGGAACTAATTAAAATATAGCTGAAAAAGACACGCTACAAAACTGGGATGCGAAGAAGTTGGCAACCCTGTATTTGTGTTGTGGAGTAATTGTGGGAAGGTTGGCAGCACGTGTCAGCTGTTCAATCAACCGTTCTGTTTAGATTTGCGGCGGCCAGCTATTACTTCAGCCATGTTAGTTTTGGTCAGGGAAATTCAAGTTTCATTTTTTTAAAGTCACTGTTAGTCGAGGTTTATAGGTATGAAATAAAAACTTCATATGTCACATAACTAATTTATTTCAGATTTTGTAAATAAGAAAAAGTTTACATTTAGTTATAGAGTATTGATCTTTCTCCGAATTCGACATTAGCATGGTTAGTATTGTAATATAGTATGTTTTCTACAAAAATAGTTTTGATATAGTAGGTTTATCTGTTTTATATTAGTATGGTAGGTTTATTGGATAAGGTTTGAAACCCTCATTTACAGCTTTGGACCTGAGAACCATTTAGGGGCACACTTTGAGAATTCTTAGGTTCAAATGTAATTGGTCAGTGATATACTCGTTAGATTTGAAATATATAATGCGGCTACTAAAAAAATGTAAAATGCAACAAGTAACACAATTAAATAGCTGAAATCTTAAAGTACTATTGTTCTTTTACTTTTATGACACTCAATGTTTTTCTTTGCTGGTCTTAAATCAAATTTTCAACTACGAATGGTTGTAACTTTCTCAGATTGTGATTTGTATTGTTACATAGTCGATGGACTTTGCTCTGATCAAAGAACAAAACTCTTTAATGTCCAGTTCAATAACGTATCATACTGGGAGCAAACTGCTTGGAGCACTCAACTGTAATAAATAATTCACATATTCATAAACTTAATAAAACTGTACTGTTGATTAATGACTGCTTTTGGTTGTATGAAGGGTTATAAGAACAAGAATGAACATGCCATGCCAACTATCTCAGGTCTTCTATCTCAGTTATTAAGGGCAATAAAAACAATTAAGGAATAAAAAGATACAAACTACTTCTCCTATTAGGAATAATAACAAATACAGCATGCTCTAGAGGAAAAAATAACATTAAATACTATATTGGTAAATGTCTACAGTTTATAAGACATTATTATACATATTTATAAAATAATCTAAAAGCAGGGAAGTGTTCCAAATTATAAAGTCTACCCAGAAAATATATCAGTTTGTCCCTTATGTTGTAATCTGTGATTAAAAGGAACAAATATATACTAGTTTCTAACATAGTGAAACTATTGAATTCATTTCTCTCTGTATTACTATGTAACTTAACTCAAAACGTATATATGTTAGGAATACAATTGTTGATATACACATATATCTCCAAGTACCATTATGCCTTCATCACTACTGCGTTGTTGGAAAGAGATAAAGTGTGTGTCTGTACTTTATGTGTGGCGGGTGTCTTATATAGGCGGTTTATATGTAGGATAATATTATACTGCGTTTCTTTCCGTTTAAAACCTCTTGTCTGGCAAGACATTTTCGACTGATTTGCAGGAGTTTTGTTTAGTCGTTATTTAATATGTACCCAAAACAAACGTTTTAAAAAATAATATCCAACAAAGTCCAACAGGTGTCACGTCGTTTTTATTTTAAATAGTGTTTTATCACATACAGACAAATACTATACTGAGAGTATTCAACTGCAAATGTATGACTTCCTGAGACCAGCCAATTTTATAATAATGTAGATATTTTTGTCACATATACATATTGAGGATACTGAGTCATGGATACTCGACATGGTACTGAGCATCAATATTTGAAATAGAGACTAATCTCTGAACCTTGACTCTTGATATTGGTCAGTTGATCCTCCTCATTGTACTCTGGAGTTTTCATCAATATTGCAGTCTGGCTCTACACACATACATATTGAGTATACAGAGTTATGAAGACTCGACATGGTACTGAGCATCAATATTTGAAATAGAGACTAATCTCTGAACCTTGACTCTTGATATTGGTCAGTTGATCCTCTCACTGTACTCTGGAGTTGTCATTAATATTGCAGTCTGGCTCTACACACATACATATTGAGTATACAGAGTTATGGAGACTCGACATGGTACTGAGCATCAATATTTGAAATAGAGACTAATCTCTGAACCGTGACTGTTGATATTGGTCAGTTGATCCTGTCACTGTACTCTGGAGTTGTCATCAATATTGCAGTGTGGCTCTACACACATACATATTGAGTATACAGAGTTATGGAGACTCGACATGGTACTGAGCATCAATATTTGAAATAGAGACTAATCTCTGAACCGTGACTGTTGATATTGGTCAGTTGATCCTCTCACTGTACTCTGGAGTTGTCATCAATATTGCAGTCTGGCTCTACACACATACATATTGAGTATACAGAGTTATGGAGACTCGACATGGTACTGAGCATCAATATTTGAAATAGAGACTAATCTCTGAACCGTGACTGTTGATATTGGTCAGTTGATCCTCTCACTGTACTCTGGAGTTGTCATCAATATTGCAGTCTGGCTCTACACACATACATATTGAGTATACAGAGTTATGGAGACTCGACATGGTACTGAGCATCAATATTTGAAATAGAGACTAATCTCTAAACCGTGACTGATGATATTGGTCAGTTGATCCTCTCATTGTACTCTGGAGTTGTCATCAATATTGCAGTCTGGCAGTACACAACCATACATATTAACTTAGTTTAAGTAATCCGAAACTTTTATTTCTGGTTTCTATGTATTATTTTCTAACTTCTAATACTGACTAGGTAAAATCAATTGTGAGCTTAAACCAAGCGTTCTTTTACTAACTTTTCAATTGCCCCACAAATTACGTGACTTTTATATTGTGGTTAAAAAAAATCTGTAGACTAAGGCAGTATTATTTGGCCAAACTTTACTTGTAAAAAGATGTATAAAGTCAGAGGACTCCGAGTTGTGTGTAATTTCCTTCTCATTATTAATAATAACTTCCTCCAGCTATAATATCGTGTACATTTTCCAAAACTAATTTTCTTGAATAGGGTGTTCCACAGTCTTTACACATTCTAGTGTATACAGTCGCCTATCGGGTTAAGGTGTTGGACTTTTAGAATTACTGCCAGCTATTTTTTGGTCTGGTTAATGTCATTTCATTACTTTATGTAAGGGAGTGTATCCGAAAAGTTATAAAAGTACCAGGTTTATGTTATTTGTTTTCAAAGTACTACTACAGAACTCTATGTTAAACTCAAGTACGGTATGCATTCCAACTACGATAATCCGATGTATCAAAGTCCAGAATTTGAGTTAAAATTTATATCAGAACCTGCATATATCGTATAATTAACACGAATATATGAATTTTATAGTGTGTTTTTACACATAGTGTGGCAAGTAAGTTGAGTTCTTACGATACTGCAATATTAAAAAGTTTTAAATAATTCATATTACGAAATTATGGGTGAGTCCACTTAATCAAAAGGCCGCAGTAACTATTATTATTGTTTTTAATAATATTTTCACGGATATAATTTATACATAAGTAATATTAAAAACTTGTGTTCACGCGAGTTTCCCTATTTGTAACACTAGCACTTAGTATTAGCTCATCTCAGTAACAAAGAGATCAATAAAGTGAGATGAAGTGAAAAATTGAAAAACCTGTGTACAGTATACTCGACTGCTGTAGATTACCCCGCTTTTCTCTCGGTCTCAACGGCCAGGAGTGATGAATGATAAAGCTGAAAGGACAGAGCTCTGCCAAATGAAGCTGGAGAGTCCTCCAAATGTCAAATGGGCGATACATGTCACATATACATACAGTGAAGAGCTACTCAACCATGCTACGTTTGTAGTGTTCTATGCTCGAGTACTATCCCTATTATTGCTCAAAAATAAAGACCTTTTTAGTTTATTTATTTATATTAGGTTTTTACATAAAAGTCTAATAAAAGAAAGTTACTTCATATACTCAGATACTGAGAGATACGTTATGCCAAAGGCTTCCTAAGGGCAGAATGTAAGTCCCTATAACTAAGTTTCACTATTTTAGAGACTTGAAGCCTCTCCATAGCTCAACCCTTGGCAGTCATGTTTACGTTTGTTAAGGGTTATTTATTACTCGAACTGTGTTCCTTCTTCAACTAAAAGTTTGAAGAGTAAAGAATCTGTCTATTGAAGGTCTATTTCAAGGACATCTTCGTAGCAATGATTGCTTCTTTGCCTAAAACGTGTAAGAGGAAACGCGATCTCAGCTTGTTATATATCAGAGCTCCATGCTTCTGTAGCTGTTTAATACCTGGATTATTCTGGGTCGAGGATACTCCCACTTTTTGTAAAGATTTTAGACCTTCGTGGTTCAGGACACACTATGGAAACTTACGTTTAGTGGAATGTGAGATAATCTTGTCATTGGAATCTAGCTAACACATCAATACATTAACAGGTTTATAATTCTGACCTCTATAATACTCCAGTCTTTACAAGTCTTTAAGTTACTATCCATTATATATCCTTTTATTAAATATTACAGTTAAAAATGAAGAACATAGTAGAAATCTTTACCTAAAGATTTTATTTCGGAGTTAATTGTAGTTTAACAAAAGGCTACAAGTGTATATGACTAAACCTCTAACTGAACTACAATCCAGTCAGTGAGAGGGTAGTCATATGGTACTGACAGGTGATTAAATGTGAGAACCAAAGGTGTAATGATGCATGCATTGATACAAAACAGCAACAGTGAGGTGCAAGCTATTACTGGAGTGTCTGGTGCGGCCTGGCGTGTGTCAATGTGATGTGGATTTAATGGCACATTGCATTTGAATCCCAGGTATGTGATTAAAACCTTGTATTTGTGATTCAGTATGCAGCTGAGCCATCCACATGTTTGTGTGAAAGATACGTATGAGGTGTTTTTAGTAGAGTACATCTGTATCATGATGAAGTATCTAGCACAATATTCACAGAAAGTGTTAATATTTTTCAATAAAATATAAAGAACTATTAGCCTATTTTTAGTGTTTGGTCTTATTGATATTCATAGTTTTAGTAACTATGTTAGTCTCATAAATGAAAATAATTATAACGAACAAGTGATATACAATATCAGACAAGAGTGTTTATTATCGAAAACTAAATTGCATATGTTTTAAGTTATCACATGTTTTTTCAGGACAATTTGTGTTGGCATTTTTTGTAGTATATTCCGAGCTTTAGGACTTGAAAAATCTCTAAAACATTCTAGTGAGCAGGAAAGTATATCACTTGGTCTATTTTTTGTACTAAAAACTCTTATAATTTATATAACTTTTACTTTCAACTATTTGATATCATTTACTAAAATATACTACTCTATGATACAAGATAATATTTTATTTCATATATCAAACTAAGTTTTCATATCTATTTACTTATGTTTATACTGAAGTAATCTCAAGAGTTAAGCTACAACTCGCTTACAAATTACTCCTCTACCCGGGAGCCAGGACCTGGTAAACGTAAACTGTTTACGGTCACATTTACATGTAAATAACTCTATTCAGTATGAGATGTGGTGAGACCGAGCTTTACGCTGACAGGATCAAACCTTTATCGTGTTTATACAATTTGTTGTTTATAGTTGTTTTTACAAGCGTCACCTCTTCCAGGAATATTTAATAACAATTTAAAAAAAAATATATATCTTAGAAAGAGCAACAATTATGTTGCCACTTGTAAACTAATATATGGTTAGATGTTAGTATATACTTTGGTTGGCATTTAAAAAAAGGTTAAATATAACACCTATATTGTTATAAAAGTATAAAACTTGTGCATGTGCCCGCGTAGCTGAGAACTTGAATACTTTCATATTTTTTAGAAAATTAGGCAACTAAAAACATAATTCCAAGGGCAATTCACCTCAACACTGTCAGTTCTTCCTACTTTGGGTTCAGTAAAAAGGATAGAAGTAGTTACATCTCCGTAGGAGATGTGGATAACAAACCGCCGTAGGGTGTTGTAAATGATAACATGTTCGAGGAATATAATTTACTTCAAATGACGAAATCCCACTGTGGAGTGGGTTGGGACCAACATTTTAGAGAACATCTGATGTTACTGATAGAGGCTAGAATACAGGAAGCATGTCTAAGATAAAGGGCTGATATCACCCTTGTAGAGCTTGTATCAAGGAATGTTGTTAGGGTGACGTCCTAAGCCCTATCCATTCCTGAATATTCTACCACACTTGAAGCCGTGTTTCTGACCTTTAAGAATTAATTGCGGTAGAGATTTCCCTACCTCGTTATAGAGAATACTATATTATCACAAGATGTAATATTTGAGTTATTTTATGGAACATATAAGGTCATATCTTGATTATTTTAGTCCCCAAAATTGACCAAAATAACCCTTTATTCCTTATTTTCACATAAATGAGTAAATTTAATTGATTAACTGTATCATATATTTGTACTCATCTTGTACCACACGATGAAAAGATTTACAAAATTACAACGTTTTACTATACTCATTTTTATTATTTTATTTAAAAAAATATATTATACTATTATAATAAGTATCTTACTGCAATACACAGTGTAGGTACGCATAATATAACTCTGGGATCCCAAACAGTCAATTTCTCTTCCGGTTCAGTGTAAGCCACAATTCAATTACGCTTCCTGTTTGTGAAGTAAACGACCGCTGGGATTTCTGTTGGTGTCGGGTTACTATCAACATCTCATTCCTTTTCAGGTAATGAAAATAAATTATTTTTTACTTATCTCTGAATTTTTGAAGTTTTTCATGGTAAAAGCGCCGGATATAGTTTCACTACCGCTGTTAAGATGCTTTACGTTTTTACTAGTTATTTAATTTGGGAAAAAATGTAAATGCTCAAAATTAACTTGAAATCAAAATACGTTAAATTCAAGATTAAATGGTGTCAAGTATCATTTGAAGTTGTCGTTGATTAATATTAAATTGTTAAACGACATGTTCAATTGTTATGGCAATCATTTAACAGTTTTAGTTTCTAGTAGACTGTTTGTTTATGTAAAAAATATCAGTATATTGGACATAATTTCAAATTGAAAAATGTCTAATTTTCAGAAAATATTTTATTACAGTGAAGCACCCTAAATACCTATTTTAATGTCATTTTATAGAATTGGGTTACATAATACTAATATTAAAATAAGTAATTTCAAATACCTTTATGGACTCTCTGAAATCGAACGTCGTTAAACTCTTCTGTTTGTTCACAGGATATCTACAAAAAAAAACAAGAGTAATACAGTACATTTAAAACGTTAGAACTTCATAATCTACTTAGGCAACTTCGATACAGATTATTGTACGTTTCCGTCCATGGCATTTCATACATCATTAGCAAAACCCTAACTGTCACAAAGATAGCTCGAAAAAAGATTTATCTATAGATCTAACTTTAGACTTTCTATTAATATATTCATTACGTATATGGGTTTAATATAATCTAAGGCAATTCAGGAAGTACACTTTACGCAGGATATGGTTTTCGTTCGAATAAACATAATAACTGTTTTTAAATGGCTTTAATATTATAATATCTGCAGTTAATGAATCTCACACATTTGTTAGGCAGCTCTTTTATCGGTTAAATGTGTTTAAAAAATATTATTACATGCGGTGGCATTGGTTTGAACACTAAATGTCACGTGGCGAAATTGTCTTTTTTCCCTGCACAATAGGATGTGATTTTAAAACTCAAGGTCATCACGTGCATTCCCATATAAAAGTATATTCAGATAATTTATACATAAATTATAGGTGTTAAAGTTTGTTTTAATTTTTGATGAGTGTTAGTAGCAATGTTAATATCACGATAGAGTATCAGTTTCTTCCGATACCTTTATATATTATATCTATAAAATTATTTACCTCCATTAATATCGATCGTTTGAGAATACACTTATATTATAGCTTATACATTTCAAATTTAAAATGTAGAAGCTATTTGTTATGAACAAACTAGTATTAAATTTGTATTTGCAAAAAAAACCTAAAGTTTCACATAATTAATTGGATGTGTTACTTTAAATTTCAATGCACCAACGCAATATTTAAGGCTGTTCAAAATCTAGCTATCTAGTTTAATCCAAGCAATAATAAATTCAGTAAATCATTTGTCTTGAAAATTATATATACGAGGACTATTGTAGTGTGACGAATGTTTGCAGTCAGAGCAGTAGCGCTCAGATCGCCACCACATGTCGTCTGCCACTTTACAATCTACTGTCGCCCTCCAGTACATCCTGTGTGACATCTGCTCCATGTATCAATTCAACGGCACATTGCGGCATTCAACCTGATTTCAATGGAAAGATCATTTCTACAAGGATATAGGAAATACACTTTCCTTCTTTAGATGTTATTCCTCTCATTCTCACTTTAACGTGTCTGCGGCGATTAAGTTCACACTATATAATGTGCAGATCATTCTAATAAGGTTTATTCAATATATATGAGAACTAAGTTTAAAAACAGTACTTTGAAAAATGTTTTGTTAAAATACTTAACCATTTATGTTTTGGGGGATGTAGCCTAATATTTCCCTACTTATGTACTGCTGCTGGGGTATTATGGATTGATGTATATACACCTTAACACTTATGGATTGATGTATATACACCTTAACACTTATCTACGGAATGGTAGCGAATAAAATAAAAAGGAATTCCCGAGAGTCGTGCGGAGAGTCCTTGAAACATTTTCAGCGTTGACCCTACCTAGTGTCTAAATTTTTGAAACACCTCTGTTTTGTACGTTAAAAGTGTCAAGACAAGTGGCTACGGCATATATTTGTGACCAGCGGCAGTGAAAAACTAACGAACCGGCCAACACAATATAGTGATTTATGAATGTCTGCCGTTACAGGCTGTGTTCATTTCGTCAAAAAGCTGCCACACTGCATAAAAAATGAACCAACGCCCAAGGCATACGAAAACTCACCTAAACATGTTTTAGCGTTACAGACAATTTCATAATGTAAACTAACTTTTGGCTTAAAATTGGGAAACCAGCTAATCGGGATATTATTGCGGCGCTGTAGGTGGGAAAATGTGTGAATGAAATGTTTTATTATTGTATGTTAATATTTTTATGTAATTTTCACACGCTATACTTGTAATCTACGACTATGCTATATAGATCTTGACTACTTGCTAATAACTGCTGTAAGAGAGACCATTAAACTGTCAATTAAAAACATCTAGGTTGGAAAATGTAATGAAATTTGTAATTTTCAATTTGATACAGGATTAAAAAAACTTTTCCCATTAAAAAAACATTAATAAATATAAATAGTGCAGACAAATCCCATTCTTTAGTTATAGCTTTCATTACTAAAACAATTAGCAATAACTAACAATTAGACATAAAAACAGTTTTTTCTATACACGTCGTAAGTCATTGTTTTAAAATTCACGACTAAGTCCACACCAAATAAAAAGAAACAATTTTATTATAATGATAAAAAGGTGAAATAATGCATGGCTAAGCATAATGTTCATGTTATACAAACAAATTCACGCAAACCCACACACAGTTAACAGTATACATTGCATAGCAAACCTCAGTTTTCATATCTACATCTTTTACTCATCACACATCAAGGCCACTTGCAAACTTACATAATTCAAACCTCATTCGATTCGTGCCAATTACGTCAACTTCTAGCGCTGGAGTTTCCTCATTGCGTGGTCTCCCAGTTGAATGCCAGAAACTCATCAACACTGTATACAGCGTTTGACGTCAGGTGGAGATACATATAAACACACATACATACGTGTTTGTGTGTGTGTGTATATATATATATATATATATATATATATAAAATTTATTTAACAGAATTATATTGTATATCCAATTTTTGCCAAGGTAATATATTAAATATTATAGCCTCATGTATTGTAGGATATCTTATCTATACTCTTTGAAAGAATAAAGGTTTTTCAAGTACAGAAAGTCTTTATCACTACTACTTGGATACGGTTTAAAATTTTTACTAATACGTGTATTTATTATTTTGCTTTAAATTGCTTAACATATATAGGAAATTAGTTATACGAAAAGTAAAATATTACGGTAAATCTAAATTTATCTATTTCATAGATCTTATATTGCCGCATAAATAGGTTTCAATTGTTGTTTACCAAAAACATTTTCTCCAGTAGGGTTCAAACGAGTGGATTTGAATACTTCGTAGGTGAAAAATCGAAGATATTATTGCTAAAAAAAATATATATATATAAACTAAGAGTACGCCTCACAAAGTGAGAATTTTGTAAGCCTACTGAATGACAGGCTTCAATGAGGCTCAGCCAGATTTCATGGTTGAACATGCATAAACATTTACTCAATCTAGTCTCTGTAGAATGGAGTGTCAATTAAAATAATCATTCGCTTGAATTATACACTCGCATATTTGACCACTGAGTTACTTTTGCGAGCAGTCTCTAAATAATAAAAGTTCAGGTAAGCTAGCGAGGACAGTACCAAGCAGGATTGCGTAGAATTAGTCTATATATTTTTCTTCTACTGAATGAATAAGCTATATATGATAAAGCGTCACATGTTAAAATCTCATATAGTGTACTCAAGCTGCTTATAAATTCATTATACTGCTATTTACCGCTGTTATCATGGTTACGTCTAAGACCCAGTCAATATATTTGCTAAAACTCAGACATATCCCAAGGAGTAATATGCACCATCATCGAACTCAGAGTTGCCTGTATGGAAATGAAGTTTTTTTATAAGATATCACGCCTATATTTGTAATAGTTATTGTGATATTGTGTTGACTGACAGGTACACGGACAGAAATGAAATTTTTTAAGGCGTGCAAGTGATAGGCTTCGTTAACGTTCGTTATTTAAAAATGGTATGACCTTATTGGTTTGTGAGATTAAAGTTCCAGAAGAGTTTCATTCCTTCTAAAATGAAACATAATAAATTAATAACACTCAAATTAAGTATTTTTATTTTATTATTACAATTGCATTGTGTTTGACGCATGCCTTTTGACTTGACATGGCTCTACTGACAGCAACACCCTGTCTTGTATTGGTAACACATTAATTTTCTCTGTCATATGTCAATGTCTTTCACACCTGGAAACCGTCCTTGTTGTATTACGTTACACTTTTCTACGTATTTTACCATAGGTACAAATACAATTTTTAAATTTATTACCAATACGTCAAAATACGTAATCACAAGTTCAATGTAATAAAGTTTAATAAATCACATGATCCTTCGTAGATAAAAAAGGTTTGTATTCATAATTTTCTACTTCCTTGAATAATTTTTCTAGAAAATTCAGTTTTAAATCATGAAGCGACATGAAACAGATACTTTGAACAGAATTTATTTCTCACTTTGAGGGATGCCAGATTCTGGAAATACCGGTTTATGAAAAACTCCAGTCTCTAAAAGGTACATGCTCATTGAAAGGACATGGCTTCTGGAAGGTCCTGGTTTCTGCGCTTTTTCGGCAATTATGTGTTTTCCTTACCAGATTAAAAAGTTGAAAAGTCTGATATATTTGAGCTATTAGGCTTTTAAAACATGATTTAGGAGGGTAAAGGAACGCCTCAAACCATAGGAATTCTGTATCCGTGAAACCATCTGGTCTCTACAGGCTCTTTCCTCTGTAAGGTCATGGCCTTTGGAAGGACCCGGTCTGTAAATGTTTCTTGAATCCTAGATTACTCAATCTTTATATGTTCCAAACATCTAGAGAATCCTAATAAACCGAATATGTAGAAGCTTCATTTTCTAGGAAGCATACTAAAGGCTACTTTCTCCGAGCTTCTGAATTTGAGAGGTCGTGGCTATTTGAGGCACAAGGTCCCTACCAGAAGTCACCCTACGAGCTCCTAAATCCTCAAAGTTCCTAGTTCCTTTGAAAATATGGTCTCTATCTCTAGGTGATTTTAGCCCTAAATAGGCGGAGTCTGAGAGGCTATGTCTCTTACATCATACGTAGGTAAAACGAGTACCGAGCAATATTAACATAACCAATTAAACATATCTTAGATATATATATGTTACCCAAAATGTATTGTCAGTGAAGAATAACTACAAAAAAGCCCTAAATGGAGTTTTTGTTACTAGTTCGGGAACTATGAGTCGACTACTATAAAGTACGCAAAACGTGGTTCAGACATATTACTGTTGTGTCCAGGAACTGAGAAGTGTAATCAAGGGAGAGATGCGAGTATTATTGTTGTGGTACTTTGTTGTGGTAAGCTGCTTAACGGTGGCAATCTGCTCCAGTGACAAAATAACGGTGACATATTACAGTTGCCGACTTTTCTTCAACAAACTTTTCTTATAGACAATTAGTTACAAAAACACTTACTCAATACAATTTAGTGTTACATATTACTGGTGTTTTAGTTAACTCTAAACACACAATCTTACCAATAGGGTTAGAATAACATAATTACTTTTTATAAACATATGAAGAAAACGCAGCATTACTTATAAGATATTTATATGCAATTTGATCGGAAAATTTTAGTTTTCAATACTTTTACGATAAACAATCAATTTTAGAAAACTACGTTTAATTTAGTTTTATTAGCACTATTACTATATTGTGCAACTTATGTAACATTATTTAACTTGTTGCATTTATGTGTAAAAGTGAACAACTTAATCACATTAGAAATGTTCAAACTTAATCATAATTTATATTGCTCATAACTTTTTCAAAAAATAAAAATAAAACGTGGATGTAGTATAGATGAATAATCTTTATAATGAACCATACTGTGATATAGCAAATGTTGATATTATAAATCTATGCATTTTAGCCGATGGTCACTAATACAATGCTACATATTTTTCTCCTATTGTTGTAGCAGTTTAAACTTAATAATAAATGTAATATATATATATATATATATATATATATATATATATATATTTATATATATATTTATATATGTATATATTTAATCATACAGATGTAGGTAGTTCATTATTATTAGCCTCTTTTCAGTAAGTGATAATATGATAAAAAAAGTTACCTAACGATCCCTGTTCTTGTTATTTTCGCTTTTATGCCCGATACAGGTTTCGACGTCGAACCATGATCGCGTCAGCTTACAAAAAGATATGCAGGAGACAATTTATTTCCTAACATTATATATTCAAACAGATTCTTAAAATTACGTTGCATATGGTCGGCCAACCAAGGTACAATGCGATTTTCAATGCTTGTGTGTATTGTGTTTACCTTTAATATATTATCATCTATCAACCTCTCAGAACTATTTCTAGTTATCAAATTTAAACTAGTTTTTTCCATTGACAACGCTGTTAGTTAGATATTTTAATTATATACTGCTTCCATCGCGTTTATGAGGGTTTATAAATTTAATAATCTAATTTACTATTAGTTTTAAATTCTAATATTGAAATAATAGGAAATCAAATTCATTGTGGCTGTTTTAGTGGAAAATAATTTAGTAAAAGAACTGTTTCAGTATTAAGTTACTATTTAGTAGTAAACAGATAGTTTGGAACTTGTTATACTTAAAAAGTCCTTTATACTGCAAATAGGTATTGTTGTATGTTACAACACAGTATAAATTTAGTATTTCCTAAAATGTAACTTTATACCTACTGTTTCTTATATTTATAAAGATGGTTTAGTTTCAAAGGGTGGCCGGCGTTGCAGTGCAAATACAAAAACAACACACTTCAACATTGCAAAGCTCCTGGAGTAAGGTAAGGAAAACAGGACTGTTTGTGTTTTCCTATTTGTTATTGTGCTCATGCGGTAATTTTCAAACAAACCATAAATAGCCTGGCATTCTTACACAAATATTTCTCAATTGAAAGGAATACAGTGGATTATTTTTGTAAAAGTGGATCTATAAATAAATTTTAAAGCAAAAAAAGTGTATTATTAAGTAATTAAAATGCCGATCAAAGTTTAAAGTCTTTAAAATCAGTATTCATAAAGAATAATAGCCTAGGGGTCAAGAACCAATTTGCACTGAATGAGCACATAAACTAGGTTTTCTCGAATTCGTCAAAGGAATTTTCTTTCTTTAATAAATCTATTTTCAATGACGCTAGTTTAAGTGGAGGTTTAAATATCAGGGTATCAAATGGTCAGAAGAGAATTTTTTCTCATATACAATTTTTCTACCAAGATACACTTAAAAACCGCCAGACACA
Organism: Homalodisca vitripennis; assembly: GCF_021130785.1. Classification (NCBI taxonomy): domain Eukaryota; kingdom Metazoa; phylum Arthropoda; class Insecta; order Hemiptera; family Cicadellidae; genus Homalodisca; species Homalodisca vitripennis. The sequence continues at coordinate 16,126 of NW_025777934.1, forward strand.
TTATTGTAGTTATAACACCGTCGGGTAACTACATAAAAAGGCATAAAGGTGACAATTTACGTCTTTGTATACGGTTAGCTAATGTTGATTTTAATATTTCTTTATGTATCTAACGGTTGGTTTTGAAGGTGCTAAACTATAAAACTAATTATATAACAAAGAATTTTGATATTTTAGCATTTTGACCTCAACCAAAACTAGCATGGTTAATGATTAAACTCTTTCTCAGGAAAAATATCCTGTTAATCTGGAAGTAGATTACAAGGGCTGGTAGTAGATGTTTTAGATCGAACATGGTTTTGTGAAGATTATTTCATATTTCTTACCCATATAGTACAGACAAACGATAGTAACCGAGTAATAACAATGCTCCAGGAATGTAATCGTCTGTTATGGTAACAGGTATCAAAATATAATCATGTTTTGCAACACTAATACTAATACCTCCTCCTGTAGACTGTGCGGGAGAACGGTGACAACACCTAGTTGTTGTGACTAAGCTTTTAAAGCGCTTAGGCCTCAAACACCCAGGCGCTTTCCACCCTGTTCTCTCAGCTTTACTGGCTGTACTGTACATTCTGGTTTGTTTTATATGCATTTATAAGGTTATAAGTATTTATTGAGTTCACTAAAATACAAAAAATTTACTTACATTTTTATAAAATTTTATTTAATATTTGTCTCTCAAATAGTGAATAAGTTAAATTTTCCAGTAATCATACATTTTTATATTGTCTCGTGAATATAGTTACAATTGTAATTGTTTAAAGTTCTCATTTTATAAAATCGCTGTATACATGTATTTCGTGAGGCAAGAAGTTTGGAATCCTCTGTTTACTTTCACATAAAAGATACTTTCCGCTTCTTAAGGTATCACAAATTATCATGGTTAATTGTAGGTAGAGAGAATCGTGTACAAAAATCCCATCTGACAGAATTTATTGGGAGATAATTTGGATGAATAGATTCAACCATTTCCGTTTCGCAGTGGGGATAATCTACCACTAATGTAGCAGCTGCACTTAAAGTGCCTATGTACTGCATTATCCCTTCCCAAGTCATCTTTATCGATCTATGCAGTGTAGTTACTTTAAATTTCTAATCTGTCAACTAGTTCTATGCTACGAACTTGAGATATCGAATCTTGTAACCTTTTCTATGAGATTAACTTGAAATATCGAATGTTTCAACCTGTTTTATGCAGTAAACATGAAATATCGAATAAGTATCCGTTCCATTCAGTCGACCTGAAATATCGAATCTTTCAAACCGTTCAATCAGTGAACTTGAAATCGAACGTTTTCACCCGTTATATGCAGTAAACATGAAAAATCGAATCACTATTCGTTCTATTCAGTGGATTTAATATATCGATTCTGTCAACCTCTTGTATGCAAAGAACATAAAATATCGAATCTATCAACCACGGTTGATAGCTACAAATTCTTTATATTTAATATATCTTCAACGGAGCAAAATAATCCTAGAGACCAGTAAAACTTCTAATAATATAAATGTTTAAGTTAAATCAATCCGTTATTGTCACTCTAACAATCCATTCAACATCATAATACGGTGTTGTTTGACATTTCAGCCAATTTATAAATTGGCCAAGTATTTTAGTCTAATTAAGAACTGGTAATAGGGATTCCAATAGTTTCACATCAACAGGTCGGCGAACATCAATGTAACCGCAACAGTGAGTTGTCTCGCTCTTGAGAGGTTGGTCCGCACACATTTTGTTGTTGTACTTCGATTAATGTAGCTTGTAATGAAAATTAATTATATACAAGTAGGTGAAGAATCCTAATTATATTATCACGACATGAGGTAAAAGACGACTTGCATGCAGCATTAAATTGAATTCAACTTCAGCAGAAGTCACAGTTAACACCTTAGTTTACGACTTTATCAATTACAACTTGTTGAATTGGTGCAGCTGGGTGTTGACTTTATAATACGTTTACCTTTCTTGTTTTCATTCTTTCTAATTTCAGGTTAATGGTGGTTGTAAAATTAGCAACAGGTACAAAATTCTACTAATGCATTTCCATGGTAATCCTAAAGGTGAATTTGCCGTGAATCAAGTTATTAATCGTTTAAATTTCATGTTGTTTGCATTCAGTACGAACTAAGTTGTTTTAATGCTAAAGTTCTTATGTAACTTCTACACTATTGCTCGAAACTTTAAATAGTTGATCTTCAGCTTTCCAGTAACGAAATGAATATATTTAACTATACATGGCTATGCTGATAGGTCTAATGCAATTCTTACTGATGGAAAATCATATATAGTGGCAGGAAAATTAAGAGAATAATTTAATGTATCGTTGAATATTTTATGCATTTTAATCACAAACTTATAATTAAAATATCTTCTAGAGGTAATATAACTAATTAAAACTTCAGACATCAGTAGATGAAACTTTTAAACTACTTACGAAACTTTGTAAAAATTACTAGTTCATTAATAGTTTTCTTATGTGGTGTATTAGTTAAAGTTTTGTAACGTAACAAGTTTTGTCATGTTTAATAACCTTAATTGAATAATTTAAAACGGAATTAAAAATCGATTATCGTTTTATTGTTAAGTGGAAATTAGTTATTATATCCAAGTTAAAAAATATATCTTCAGTCTAGTTTAAAAGTTTGAGGCAAGTGAATAAACATGAGTACAATAAAGCAGTGATTTAAAGGTACACACGTGATCTTGTTGCAAATTGACTCTTTTAACCTTGAATGTACTCAGAATAGTACAAAGTTTAAGGTCGACATTTGATGCAATAAACAATATGTCTTAATTCTGAACAGATTGAAATTATGCAATTGCGCTCTCTTAATGGAACTCTTTATTTTGAATCTCTCAATTAAAGGGGATTTCTCACTACGTGATGGTCGTCACGTGATATAATGAAAACTTAGATATTTCCATCAATACGTATATGTTCATCTATAGAATTTAAGTGTAATTTATCATGCTTTATCTGCAATGGTTAAACACATAAAGCTGCCCCATTGGACCTGACTTGGCGATTTATTTTACACACGAAGGTTTTATTATTGTACGTGGGCACAGTAATAATAATACGATAACACTTCACAATAGCATTATTAAATTTTTATTGTGTTTAAAATTAATTATTAATTATTTCTTAAACTTATAAATATTTTCTATTTTTATAACTTTTTGTAACTTTAGTAGACTGTATTCCTGTACTAGTAAGTTAAACAAAACTTCCAAGAATAAAAACGTTAAACAATTATTTATTTCAAAAACTACAAGAACCTATTATTTAATTTAATATTTAACTATTAAAAAGGTAGGTTGAGTCTTTAGTAAAATTTTATTTATATTATTAGTTTTAAGTTATTATTAAATTTGTGACATGGTTATAATGAAGACCACAACTAATTTAAACTTGGTAATCTGGTAAGGTGAAAAGTATTCGTAATTCATCTGTGTGAACGTAATGTATAATGTTTCTATTTATTAAAACTATGAAAGATCTTGTATGTCTGTAGGTAATATTTTATTGCAAACAAATGATATTCCAAACAGACTTGCCCAGTCTGCATATTCATATTTTTTGGTATACATTATTAATATTCCAAAATAAAGTGTACAAAAATTTACAAATACTACAGATTTTGTAATTAAAATAAATACATTTAAATTTTCTTTTAATATTAGCAAAAAAATACAGGGAAATTAAGATGTATCGTTATTAAACCTCAAATAAACATCATTCGTATTACCACATTGCGGATAAACTATTATGCGGAAAAAGGCCGATTTTCTTTTTAATCGTACGCATACCGTGCTCATGGATTACTTGCCTGTGCGAGGAAATTAACATAGAGTAACAACGGTATATTATAAGATTGGCAGTGTTTTATAAAATGTTAAAAGTCATAAACAATATTTGAACCTTGGCTATCACAAAGTCAGATCCCATGTCCGACGAAAAGACCGAATCACCATTCAACCACTTGCGTAATATCCTTTCACAGTCATCAACGATACGTTTATTGATCTAATTGACCAATAAGTTGTTTTCCTCGCCAGAATATTCACATAAAATATTGTTTTATTGCCTTGAAAGATTATCCATAGATTTATCTGACCATTTGTTTGTTTCACTGACTCGACCACTCGCTTGAAAAAACTTTCCGATTGTTCATTGTCTTACAATAATGATACAATTATGTAACCTATACATTATTTGTTTTACTCAATTGACAGACCAACTGGCTATTATTGCCTTGAACGATTCTTTCTCTGAAGGATCTAATCAACAACTGGTTCGGTAGACACTAACATTACCTTGACAGACTCGTTTATCGATACTGTGTAATCGTCATATTTTTCTTACTGGTTATAAAATACCAATGTCATTACATTTATCTTTCAGCCTCAAAAAACAATAAAGTTAAATTTATTATAACCTTCTGTTTACAAAGCATATAATTAATATTTTTACAACCAATTGTTATGAAGAACATGAACTGCGTTTCTAATCGAAACGTCCTAAAAACCTATTTTAATTTCTTATAAATATTTACTGGAGTTTTCAAAGTAGTTAATGAGTTCAAAACAGATACATTTTGTTTTTAAAATAATGCTATAAAATAATGTTTTTATTAGAACAAATTTTATTATTCGTAAGTGAATTACATAGCAATGCTGAGACTGTAAACTAACTGAACATGCTCCACTAATTAACCCTCGTATAATCAAGTTGAGTATACATTTTACCTTGGAAAATCATTTGTTGCAACCGGTGAGATTCGTATAAACTTTAAGTCGTTTAATGGGTCTAATATTTCATATTTTCATTTCATTATTTTAGGTTCTCTGTACCCATTAAATAAAATAAGCGTTAAATTTTTTAGGGTAATTATATTCCATCTAAGCAAAAACCTTAGTTTTATAACAATCAACGCGTTTCACAGAAATTAAAAACTTATAACCATAAATAAGGCGGACATTATTAAATGTATATTAAACCAAACATTACCCAGTAAAAACAGATAAAACTGATTTTACATTGCTAAGATTCTAGGAACAGTACCAATTCTAGCCTTTCTGGAAAGACGCCATTAATTAGCCGTACAATATTTCAATGTCCCCAGCACCAGGGCAGTCCTCCCCTTGCTTGTATTGTCACATCCTTCCTGTCACAAATCATCTCACTGTGGTAAATGTGAGTAATAGGGCGTCTTATATATATTAAATGTAAGCGATTTAAACATAAGTTTTCATCAAGCACAAGATGTATTCAATATACTCGTATGTTTGTAATCTGCACTTTTTTCATGAACGTAAAACCGCTTAGGCTAAATCTCAAAACATTATTAAAACTATAATTACACCTTCAGGGTGTATATATTTAGCAAAATAAAAATAATTTAAATTATTACTCTTAAAACCTTGATTTATTAAAACGGTAATACGTGAGTAACTGGGTTTTTGGAGGACGAGAATTTTACTACTTAGAATGATTACTATTTCTTGTAAGACAATTCAATTTAAATAGTGGAATACATCAACTTAGTCTTAAACTTCTACGAGATTAAGAGAAGACTAAAACATCCGACTTCTTCGTGTAGATCCTTCAGCAAAATTAGGTTACACCAATGCTGAGACTGTAAACTAACTGAACATGCTCTACTGATTAACCCTCGTATAAACTGTGACTCTGTGCATATAAAACCATGAGGGATAACATTGTATATCTGGCAAAACTACTCATCTGTTTTTTTTAATTTATTGGCCCCCTGGGGGCACGTTCCATCAATGTCTTTTATAAACTAGTACCATAATAATAAATAATGATCAACGAAGAATCACTTATGTAAAAACTTTTAGTTCAGACATGCGTACGATATCAAAATTACATTATATTAATTGGAGTTTGATCAAGTTAACTGGAAAATCACAGCATTTATGTTTTGCACGCTGCAAAGATGAGATATGGTTAGTATTTAAGCAGTTACCCATCACTTCACACTTAGTTTCCTGCAGAACAACTGGAATATTATAGTCATATGGATTTTATATAAACAAATTATTTTTTAATAATTTATGACCTTTGAAAGATATCAAAATCTCCTGATCTAGATTCTAGTAATTGGAATATAAAGTCTAAAGAGATGTATTTGACTTCATAATGTTTGAAGATGAAACAGTAATATTTGAAATGTTTTATTTCACTGTGTACGAGGTAACACAGCTGAAGTACTTTGTCTTTTAGGTGAAATTACAGTACTTATAATTTAATAGAGGGAGTCTTATAATTGGACTGTGTCTCTCAAGTTATTTACAGGGTCGGTCAGTTAGATCAATGAACGTTCGAATTAATGAATAAGTATAGTCGGCTATTATCGATAATGTTATTGATCGTCAAATCGATTCATATATATAGAAATTTTAAGGGTGTGATACAGTATTTTTCTCAAATGTTTTTTTGAGCCGGCCAAACCAAATATTGGTCAATAAAAATTATTAAATATAACATTTAAAAATTTAAGGACGTATTTTAAGCGTTTAGTTAAACGGTGGTTCTTTCTATAGCGTCGGATTGTAAATTTGAGTTCTAAAAGCTCGGACTTAAATCCAGTATATCACCTTTGCCTTTTTTATCAACACTTGTACTTTTCAATATACCAGTTCTTCTTCTTATAATATATGATAAGTTTCTTGCTTGCACAAGACAGTGGTCAATGTGCATGGGCTGAGAAGGGAACAGGACGTGTTATAACAGAAACATAATTTACATTAACATTCATTATAATACATTGTTCGAAAGTAATATTATGTGTTTTGAATACTCAAACTGAAAAGTTAATGTATAAATATTTTAAGAACAGAAATTTTAACAATAAAACCTTACTATAAATAAATCACTTATATTATTATGAGGAATTTTATTTTGGTTTTCTATTATTCATAAAAGCGTTCTTCGTTGTTTTGGGTCACATTATTTTGTGGATTTTTATTTATTTAAATAATTAAAAAGCTACTTACTTACAGAGCATGGTCTTCATCACTTTAAATCAAAGAACTCAAATTTGGCCCTGCCGTTTATTCGAGTTTCGTACTTTTGGCTGTTTTTTGAGAGCGTCAATGTGGATAATGGCTTGTCACAGTAAATATATTCCAAATCAGTTATTTATTAATTGATTTAAATGATTTTTATGTTACAATTTGCTTTCTCTTTAAATTACATAAAATGTATATTTTTTAAGACATTTAAAATTAAGAACATTTAATAGCCACCTATTTTAATATATAAAAATACTATCGTATATGTTTTTTAATTAACGGGCCTGGGTACCATAAACATTTCACCTAAATTTTATAGCATTTAATCTTTTATAAAAAGAAATGGAAAACTGATCTCCGGACAACTATGCTCAGTTTAATGTTTGTGTTTGTTGTTGAAATGTCTTTGTCTTGAACTAAGCAATAATGTGATCTAATAGTGTCAATGGAGTTGGGGGGCATACCACATTTTTTTTTACATGTACCGTATAAATTGTGAAAGGTATTTTGTCTGCACACGTTATGATATTCAAAAACTATTTTTTAAATAGAAAGAATATATTGCAATACATCTAATCTGATCCAAACTTATTAAGACAGCTTGCACAAGATAAATCATATTATTATTCCACATTCAGCCACTTCTAATTCTTAATTTTTAATCCGCTGTGTTTAGTTCATCTTTTTTGTGTGGTTATATGCTGTGATTAATACTTTTAATGTTAAAAATATAAGATAAATAAATGCAATAAACTTTTTTCTTTTTTGAGAATACATATTTGTATATTATATATAGATATTTTAAACAATATATTTATATACAATGTTAACATTATTTTAAGAAATATTTTGATAGACGCCCTTGAATAGAATAAATTCAAAATTATTTCTACTTATTTAAAAACTTACCTCCCATTTTATTTCTCTAAACACTTTAAATCACGAAAACACTGCAAAGCCTCTCTGGAAGTGCAATAAGTCCAGGCACTTGTCGAATATAAATCAACCGTCTTCTGCCGTCGTCTTACATGTGGAATGAGTGGCTTGGACAAATTATGAAGCACAGTAAAATTCTGAAGTAAAACTAAAAATTACTATCGATAAGACTACAATCGGTAAAGAGATACATATCTTAAGTATATTGGGGGGATAAAGTAAAGTGAACTTGTTACTCTTTAATTAACTACTACTCAAAATAGATTTAGAATGTAAGGGTTAAAGATCATAATAATTTAAGAATTTTCTGAACCTAACCACGTTTACATATCTTAAAAATTGCGGTAGTTGAAAGTGTTGAAAAATATCGGTTATAACACATATTCGAGAAAATAAGTGTTTGCATTTGCGGCAAGTGGAAAATTGTTTTCGGGACAATGCAATCACCAGCCTGTTTGCGTGGTCACCGTGCCCTGTGTATGTACTGTCTGCATTGTATAATATTGCTCCCTTCGGCAAATTAAGGTTGAGTGGTAGATAGGGCTAAATAACCCTAACTCCGCCTCTTAAATAAAGGCATATTTCATTTCATTTCAATATTGTTTTGGAGTACCATTGACTGTTTTTGTACTGTCTAATGTGAAAAGTAATTTATTTATTAATCCCTACGGCAAAGTGACGAATTTTATACTAGTAACAATGCTTTACCAATTATATGCTCAAATATAAATCCATCATATAAATGATTTGATAGTAGGAGCTTTTAACTTGTCTTACAATTGCGTATAATTACCAATAAGCTGTCATTCATTAGCCTTTTGTGGTGAGTGTTGAAAATTATATGCTGTGGGAAAAAGAATGTTTTGCTTTTTGTAGTTATGGATTTTATTTTAAGTAGTTTTAAAGCCGACCCAATGTGACTGCCATACATCGGCTGAGATGTTACATACTCATAGAGATTTTTAGCTCATATACATAGAATTATGTGTGTTTAGTTACGATTTCACTTTCATTGAAATTAGTCCGTGTTGTGGATCACTACTAAGTATATAGAACAGTTTGGAGGAGCAGTATAAACTATGACTGGCATGTTTTTAATAAACATGTGCCACATAATTTTACCAAAGAACATTTTCAGTTGAAATGCCGCAAAACTTACTTTGCAGAATAATGCATTTCGTAGTTCCTGAAAGTGAGATTTGTGATACTCTAAGTAAATGAGGAGGTAAAACTAGGATTCAGATATACGATATATACGTATTTTCTAGAGGTTTAATTGCAAATAAGGCCGTGGGTGAACTTAGGAAAGATAGCATCCCTCTATCCCAGTATTATCACACAGCCTTATATGCTATAAAAGCTTTACAACCTAGTTGCAATAAAATCAAAGAGAGGATGTAATTTTTGAAACTCAGAAAGAATAAATGAGTGCTTCATTTTCCAGGCAGTTTTTACCACTAATACAAAGACCTTTCTTGTACTAAGCCTTGTACACACAGAATGTGGTGGTTAACTGTGTGTTGTAGTGATACAACAACCAGAAATTTATAGTCATGAAAATGTAAAAAATGATCATGAAAAAGCCATCGAACATCTGCAAGCAAATAAGTTACCTCCATGAGGTAATCTCCAATTAATGAGGTACTAATATTCCAGTTCATACATTTACCACGTATGTCCTTGCTCAAAGAACATTCTAAAAACAGACATACTTTTCTCTTTGCAGACGAAGACCCAAAAAGGCTAAGCAGCTACCATCGACAATCCTTTGGAAACGTATCCTGCAAAATCCCTAGAGTATAATAAGTATCGTCTGTGTTTTCTGTTAAAGGTAGAGATCGTTATCATTAGTATCTTATTCTTTGTAAGAATTACTTTTATAATACAATACCAAATTTTCCAAAATATATAATTCGGAATTTGAGTATCTGCTGAAGACAAAATAATATATTATAAATTTTATTCTCAGTATTCTTAAACGACCACTTTTAAAAGAATTAATACAGTTTAAAAATTATAGAAGGTACGTTATGAGCCTTGCTTTGTTATTAGGAAAGTCAAATGTCAGATACTTGCGGTTTTGCACTTCTTACTAATAGTTAAAGTTGTACTATAATTACTATATTGATCATTATCTTGATACACCAATGCTTAATGAACTAATTAATATGCATGGACAGATTACACCCTGCAATATTCCTGTATTGCGTATTCCCTTTGTGCACCTCTGCATTGCACTGTATTAATATTCTAAAATGAATTACCTTCTCCAAACAAAATTTTAAAATGACAGTGCACTATATGGTTGATTATATTTTTTTTATAAAGAAACAACAGTTTGACTTCTATTCAAATTTTACTGTAGCAAAATGTTATGTTATCGGACGTAGAACAAAATAATACGCAATCCACTAAACGCGAGAGACTATGGATGGCCGTGGCTTTCATTTATTACTTTGACATTTCACATTTGTCCCAACGCGTTGGTAAATATTTTAGCGCTGTTTGCGTCAATATTTCACCATTTCTACTTTGATTATACTTTTATGATTTTGAAACGTATATTTTTAATATACCTACTATTCATTTAATTTATTTCATTGACTTATAAAGAAAAACCTCTATTCCTTAACGACTTACTACATATCAAGTATTCGTTTTTTATCTTAAATAAAATTTTATACTTAAAATTGGATGAAAAAAGAATTATACTTAAACAGTTTACAAATTTAAAGCTTTATAAATGTTTACAATCCACAACTTTCATTCTTTTTAGTTTTTTATAATAGCACAGTAAAATTTCGATGCAAAATCGTATATAACGAATTTAATTTTCTGTTAGTCCACAATATTAAATGAAATAATTGTACAGTCTAAGTTTAAACGAGATAAAATAAGAATGAAAATTATTTTTAATATATAGTGATTAGTAATCTTTCAATCACAACTGGGTTGCTCTGATATTCTAGGATTGCATAGATTTATGTATCATGCTCTTTAGTAAACACTTTTGTTTACGGATGTCAGAATTCACAGCTAATCGCTTTTAAAGAAAACAATTTTAGTCACATATAAATCAATAAGTGATAAACTTATTAGACCCTGGGTTGCACAAAACAAAACAAAAAATAACAAAATAATAAAAAATAGAAATAAAAAGAAAATGAAATTAACAGTTTAAATTTATTTTATTTGCAAACTTTTTTTTTGTACAGTAAGAATGTATGTACATTTATTTTACACAACTAAAACTCAAAAATATCACGATACATTTTTGTAAAATGTAAATGTATTAACATTTACTAACATCTATATGTTCAAAAATTTTTTATAAAGTTGTAATATTTCACACAGAGTTTCTTGTTCACTGTTGACTATAAATAAGTGTATTCTAAAAATTTTGACTTAAATTCACCAGCTATCAATAACTGCAAAATGTTTTTTAGTCTGACGGATGATATGGCTCAATTACATTATTTTATTTTTTAGTTTATCAACAAACCTATAGAAAATAATTAAAACTGTTTTGATTTAACATGTTTTTACAAATCGATTGACTTTTAATTAACGCAGCTATGGCAGAAATAGTTTATTTAATGCGAATGTTGAATTTAGCTCCAGTTCACCTTTCTCTCACGTGCAGCATCTGAAATCTGATGTTGATACAGACTTGACTCCTGAAATCCTAAAATTTTTTAAACCATTTTTAAAGTGTTTAAATCAATACACTTATTATGAATTATGTTTATATAAAAAAAAATTATGTGCATATATTATTACCAAATTTACATAAAAGTAACAAAGCTTCATCAGTTTCAGAAAGTTATATAATAAAAAAAGGTCATCATGTTTTAAGTTTGAGAATAATAATCTGACAGTAATAATGGTTCAATTTCATAAGTACTGTTTGTAAAAGCAAACTTCGAACACTCCTTACTGGATGCACATAAGCTTAATACTAGATCATAACGAGCTCGGAGACTGTAAAACGGACGGATTGATTGCCCATAAATGACTTCCGTTACCTAACAAGGTTGCTGTTCGTTTACTAAACAAGTTGACTTATGGAATATAAATAGCTATTCCTTGAACCATTAGAAGATATTTTCAGTATTTCACTGCAAAAACCGTCATTTTAAAATACACACTTTTATTATATATAAAATTGCCACATTGCTAAATGTTTTTAGACTTTGAAATGGGTAGAATTGTTTATATATTTAAACATTTCGTAATATATTGCAGTGGAGTGTTACGAGACAGAGAAAAACAGATTAAGTTTTTCGAACCTTCCGGAGCTGATTTAAAAGTCAATAATACAATAATTAATTCACTAATATTAAAAAACCACAACAAAGAGTACTTATATATGGTTATTCTGTGAAGCCTTAAGAGATAAAATATGTTTTTTTCAAACCACACACACACACACACACACAGTAGTGTGTGTGTGTTTTTTTTGGCACTCGCTACTGCCATAAAATTTATCACTGAGTTAAATAAATTGAATTGCATAAGAACAAGCGATGTAAATAGGTGGCATTTAATGCGTTCCGGTAAAAATTTTTAAAGTCGTTTCAGTGAATGTACGGATGCGAAAGATATCCCGAATTGCGCCTGTCAAAGTTAAAGTCAAGTTTACAGTCAAGCTATGATTTTTCAACTTATTATAGTAAGGTAGAGGGTAACTATTAATCGCAGGATCGCTGAGGATAACGTAGGCTGGACGCGGACTCCAGCAGTGTACCGTGGGAGCTCTTCTCGATATGATCTAGTCCGGAAGAGGTCAATCGTAAACACAGTGCGGGGGTTGTCTCGATTAACCCTTTGTACCCTGTTAGTAATGTACTGCAAAAATTGCTTCAGTCAAGCCCTGAGAATCAGAGCCAGACGTACCATCCACCCCCACCCCACAATATGCGGGTAGTCTGTCGATGAGTAGAAAACCTTTAATTTTACCGCTACTTTGGACTTTTCCTCATAATCTATCCGTTACTTCGATTAAAACTCTTAAAACTATTCACATTAATTATAACTCAGACGGTACACAGTAATGCTGGTATTTATTGCGCAATGGTAACGGTGAAAACTCTATAAGTTTGCTAGAGTCCCGAGTTATAATTACTGTTTATAACTGTGTATAGACGAGTTAAAAAATCTAGACGTATTTTTACCTTATTAATTTTGAAAAAATAATGTCAGAAAATTTTTATTCTATGGATTAAATATTTCTCGAGAGATATTATTTATATGTTAAGGATAGTTAGATAACATGTGTTATTATCACGTGAAAACAGTCATTTAATTGTACTCAGTTTGTCACAATTTCGTTTTTATATGGTTTTCCAATTCACATCATGGCTACCTATAATACCAATGTCAAAAGTGTTCACTATTACTCAAAATTCTATAAAGTGGCAGGAATTCATACAATCTGGTGTTGTCTATATATAAATTAAACATGTAATGTCTATAAATAGGTCACTTTGTTTTCGTGATATTGTGCGGACGGAAGATAGCTGACGTGGAGGATTAAAATATTTCCAGCCTCTTAAGTGATAAGCTTTACCAACGCTTATCCAATAAAATGATATATAATTGGACTAGTTATCGTTAATAGATTTAGTTACCGACTTGCAATATTCTATAGGTAGGAGATGCCAGAGAAAGTTCTATGCCGCAAAGTTAGACAAACGCGCCACAGGAGACCGCTGTAGTAACTAATTTAAAGACTCTGTAGTAACATGTGCGTGACGTCAGGCTCGTACTGCACTTTGCTGAGTTTGCTGGTTCCGCACGTGTTCACAACTTGGGGCAAGGAGTTACAGAACTTGATCCTGGTTGTGATTCTAATTAATAACATAGTATAAAAGGGAATTATACTGATTCTTGTTTTACCCCTAACTAAACATTTTATACGCATAAGTCCTGCAATTAGTTTTTTTACGTAATGCCTCGATTAAATATAATAATTAATTAATGTTTTATTATATTTGCGACGAATATAAACGATATAGAACTAACACTGCTAGAACTTAGATTTTAAAGAGTAAAGTAAATAAAGGTCGTAGTTAGGATTCACTTAGCGTTTGAGAGTTAGGTCAAGGCTGTGCAATTTATTTACAAAGTATATGTAACCTTACTGTGGTATTTTATAGAATATTTTAATATAAAATTTCGTAAAAATAATGTTTTCCTCCAGTTGGACTAAAGGCTCCCATTAAATTTATGTGAACAGAACAGAAAATCGTTTAAACTACATAACTACTTTTGAAGGTTTCTAAATGTAAAGGTGGTTTAAATAGGATTTAAAATCATTTATAATATTCATTACATATTTTAATAAAGAACTAAAATGGAATTGATATTTGATTTTTTAAGTTATACACAAAACTTGGGACAAGGAGTTACAGAACTTGATCCTGGTTGTGATTCTCATTATAACGCACTATAAAATGGAATTATACTGATTTGAGTTTTACCCCCAGCTAAATATTTTATACGTATACGACCTACAATTAAGTCTTTTTACGTTAGGCTTCATGAATTAAAATTAATTAATTGTTTATTATATTTGAGACGAATAGATACAAAATAGAACTACTACTGCTAGAATATAAATTTAAATTAACGCAGTAATCAGGGCTCACAATTATGATTTACTTAGCGTTTGAGAATAAGGTCAAAACTGGGCAATTTATTTACAAAGGAAATGTAACTTTAATGTTGTATTTTATAAAATATAATAATATAAATGTTGTTGCAAATAATGTTTTCATCCAATTGTACTATAGACTCCCATTAAATTTATGTGAACAAAACAAAAAATCGTTTAAACTACATAACTATTTTTTAAGGTTACTAAACGTAAAGGCAGTTTAAATAGGATTTAAAATAATTTATAATATTTATTACATATTTTAATAAGGCACTAAAATGGAATTGATATCTGATTTTTTAAGTAGTAAACCTATTATACACATTTTACTTTTTTGCATCATGAGTCTTTCATTATAATATACAAGATAAAATAAAACACCATATGTGACATACAATAAAGTATTAAAAACTTAATGTTTACACATATGATTACACCAGCCAGTTTTTAAATAATTGTACAAAGATGGTTTTAAATGTAGGCTTTAAATCACTATTTCATCATGTATTGTTCCTGTATGATATTAAATAAAGAAAAGTACTATTATTTTCAGCATGGTGATGGTTTAAAAAAGGAATATTAAATATTCATGTACCTTCCCATCAAAAATCGGCCTCATGCACTAAGGTAAATAATAGTAATTCTAAGAACTATTCATCTCTGGATCCCGTCTAGTTTTGATCCATGAATCCCAAAACTTCTATACCTCCAGCGACACAATATTTAACACTTGTACATTAATGATCCTTATTATAAAAAATTATCTTAACAGAAATATCCTGTCCTGAGACATTTAATCTGGAAATTTAGATCCTTGACGTGGTGTTACCATCAGGCATACAGACCTAGTAAAAAAGACAGATATTGTTAGATTATGGTTAGTAACAAGAACTGCTACATGTTCATATTTTCTCACATCACAGGAAAAAGGAATACTACAATATTTAGCCGTTAGACACCTTTCAAGTATTATAAACCTGTATATTTCCTGTTAGTCAGCGAACTCCAACAAGAGCGTAACGATTTGTAGATCCACTTGTGACACCTCGGTGTTAACGACACAACATTTTTAACAAATAAATTAGTTTAACCTAATACTGAGCTGAGAATTCTACGAAAATGTCTTATCGTTACTTTAGTGATCATTTTAATCACCTTTATACTGGTAAGACCTCCACAATATGTAACAATGCCGTCGTACACATCAAGTGCCATCCGGATTAATATAGGAAAATATAGGCGTCAAGGCCACTTCTGAAGAAAGGGACAGTGTTCTGCCACAGCCTGTATATGCATTAAGCCCGCAGGTGACGTGACAACACCGGTGTTGTCGCAGCCACGTGTACGGAATGCGCTGAAATCAATTAATTATGTATTAATCAAATATAATTTGTTACTAACCTAATCCAAACTGTATTCTAATTTTTAATAAATCACATATTAGGTCGACTCCGCTGTTTTATTTCGAAAAGTGTATACATACAACCTTCCTCTCCACGAACCCAAGAGAAGACCTTTCGCCTCCCACTGGGCAAATAAAGGCCGGCTACCTCACACAAACGAATCCTTAGATCAATTAATTATGAATACTGAATTATTCTGCATTACCTTATTAATCTGCACTAGGTTTTGAAGGCGACACATTCCTACAGGTGTTTTCGACCTTTACTGTCAAAACAAATTGTAATATTAGACTTTTAACCGAGGATTAATAGTGAATAGCAATATAATATTTCTAATTACTATTTCATTAATTTACTATATTATGTATCTGGGTTAGTTGAGTTTTATTTTATAATAATAATTTTCCGGGGTTTAAGTTATTATTATTTTTCCAGTAGTAAACATTAATTTCATTTCTAAGTAATTGTTAAATGTCTATAATGTTATAAAAATTTCCATTTTTTTTTAATTATTACGTTGTACAATAATATTTTCCACTTTAAATTACCTATTACAAATTAATTATTATTTTATATTTTGCTTTTTATATTTCAACAACTTAAATGCCTGTTATATTGTAAAAAATTTGTTTAAAGGAAGCATTCTAGTTCTGTAGGAAGGTTAGACTATTACTCTGGCTACATGAACAATAATGAATTCGGAATAAACCTTAATTGTTCTATTCTCTACCACCGATTACGCTGTAATATAGTTGGGAGGTACTAGTTCTAAGTGATTTCTTTTACTAAATTACTCGTTAAAATATTTATAAGTTTTACATTAATTTAGTTTGGATTAAATAATAGTACTCTTTTCTCATTATAATAGCACACAATAGTATGAGTAAGAGAGGGAAAATTGTGTTGGATTAATATTATTTATTTTGCTTTCATTATAAAAAAATGCAAGGTTAATTACAATAACAGATAACTTCACGATTAAATTTTTACTATAAATTAAATAATATACGAATAAAAATATATGTGTATAAAAACAAACAAAAATGTCATAGGTCATAGGATAAAAATGGTCCAATTAATGTAACAATGAGGTTTAAGAATAATACATAAGTCAATTTGAAAACATTATTTTAAAAATACCTAAGTAATATTTTTAAGCCAATAAGCAACAATTCTGTTGGAAAATAAAAAATGATTAGATGAGGAAAACCATATGTAGCGTATACCATAAGTACAGTAGTATAGTATGACAAATGGCTCTATGTTTTCCATTAATTCAGTAATACGATTAATTTAATTTAATTTTAAAATAACTTAATTTTACGATTTTACGATATACGTTCATTTATGACTTAAGAGCGGGAGTAATATGTCATATTGAAACAAAGAATAAAAACAATTTATTAATATAAATGTAATTGGTGCCTGTAGGTTCACTAATCCTTCCTATCATAGTGTATGTCATTGAGCCGTAACAATGCTTTTTTATGAGACTTGGCTATACACATAATACATTTAAAATTCCAGTAAGAGTCAACCACTAAGTTAAATCAGTTATTAACACCAACATTAATTTTTTATGCTGGATTTTAAATTTATTGTTGCTGTTATATAAAAACCTTTATATTGAATTCAATGCAAACAATTTACAACCGCTGGATAGCTATGAAATGTTACCATATTGTTATTGGAGAACTACGTAATATCCAAGAATCTTGTAAAGGGTTCGTGGAAGAAGGTTGGTACGATTTATGCGATTTATGGGTTATAAGCCACGAAGATACACATCATTTGGTCGGTAAATATTCACTCTTCTCTTCTAATGAAAATTGATACCCTTCATGTTCTACCTCTATAACTATTTTGCGTTCCCAGAACTTTATTCGTCTTTCTGCTCTAGTAATTAATAAATTCACTTGGTAAAGGGGTTTTCTCAATTTTAAGGAATGTTGAAAATATTTGTGGGGATTTTCACTTACCTTCATATTTGTTTATTTAAATAATTTAAGTCGATGAGATTAAAAAATAAGTATATAACATGCAATAAAATTATAAACAAACAAAAATTGAAGACCTCACGATACGTAACATATACAATTTCTTTGTTTCCTAAAAGACAACTGTTCATAAGCTTTGCGGAAACAGTTAACACGAAACAACGACTCAGTTAGAAGGTAGTCTATCCCAATAAAAGTAAAATAGATTCTAAATTACACGTTTCTTCTAAAAACTAGGACTCTTCTGGATTTTCTTTAATTTAAATATTAAAATTCAATATTTATCATAATATCTACACTAACATCCTAAAGAACTAAACAATGAGTCGTTTTAAAAACATTACATTTTGGAAAAATTTCAATTTTTAAAACATGTATAATGTTATAGATTATACTGAAATTAGAAAATTAATAAATTTATTTTAATACTAATCGTAACAGAAAACTGTATTGGGGCGATACAATGTGTTTTGTTACATGTAGTACTCAAAAAGCAACATACATGAAGCCTACAGAATTTCCTCAGTAAACAGATAATACAGTTGAACACATTATATAAATGACCATAAACTCCATTCTGTAAAACTAATCGTATACTGTTCTTGTAGTCTGTAATAGTGTTATATACAAAAAAAATCTATAAATTGTTAGTAGGTGCTGACCGAGATGGGTTGCGTTTGTAATTTTCCTCAATCGACGCCTAGGTATGCTCTACTCTCGATGTATTGAATGTATGCTATTTACTTATTTTATAAACAAACACTGCAATGATGGTCAAATTTTATTTGCGTTTCGTAATACATGCGATGTTAGTCCGAATGTGTAGTGAAGTAGTGTAATCTTTGGAATACAAGCCAGTGAAAACGTATGGTGCGTGCATGTGTGCATGTGTGTGTGTGTGTGTGTGTGTGTGTGTGTGTGTGTGTGTGTGTGTGTGTGTGTGCGAGTCGTGTGCGTGTGTCCACGTGTGTATGTTTGTGTTTCTAATTTCAGAAGAACTCCGTGTGTTTCTAAAAACGTGTTTTTAATTTCAAATTTTTAATTTTTATATTAATTAAATGTGTTAAGGTGTTCAAAGTTCTGGTCTTGTATCTTTTCTAGTAGGTATTATCTTTTTTGTATAATTTTGTAGTGAAAATACTGTTAATAGTGTTCATGTATTCTCTAATTTTATTTTAGGACTTTAGAGTGTAATTAGTTTGGTGCAGAGTAATGAAGAAATTTCCCCACACACAGGCTGATGCCTTGTAGATTACCTACTTAAACATACTTTTTATTTATTTTTGTTACTCTGTATGTAAATTATGGGTAAATACAATAAAGCAGTATTGATAATATTTGTATTTTTTTAGAGTTTCTAGTTACAAAAAATAGTTGTATAAATAACAATATATACCTGTGTATGTCTGTATAAATGCATTTTCTGTGAATATGTCATCGTGTGTGACTACTTAGAGATACAATTTACGCTTTAAGGTAAATATAAACATGCCATTGATGGTATTGCGTGTCCATGATAAATCTTGTATAAATACTAGACTGAGGTAAACAGTTTGAGTTCCACCCTAACAAACAGAAAATGACATACAGGAAACGTCACAACAGCGATGCATTGTTTAAACACACAGTTACGAGTCATTCAGACGCCATAAACAGTCCATGGCTGAGTGAGCATCTCGGCCAACAGTTGTGTGACATACAGGAAACGTCACAACAACGATGCATTGTTTAAACAAACAGTTACGAGTGATTCAGACGCCATAAACAGTCCATGGCTGAGTGAGCATCTCGGCCAACAGTTATGTGACATTACAACAACAAATGCATTGTTTAAACAAACAGTTACGAGTCATTCAGACTCCATAAACAGTCCATGGCTGAGTATACATCTCGGCCAACAGTTGTGTGGCATACAGGAAACGTCACAACAACAATGCATTGTTTAAACAAACAGTTACAAGTCATGCAGTAAACAGTCCATGGCTGAGTAAGCATCTCGGCCAACAGTTGTGTTACATACAGGAAACGTCACAACAACAATGCATTGTTTAAACAAACAGTTACAAGTGATGCAGACGCCTTAAACAGTCCATGATGAGTGAGCATCTCGGCCAACAGTTGTGTTACATACAGGAAACGTCACAACAGCGATGCATTGTTTAAACAAACAGTTACGAGTGATGCAGACGCCATAAACAGTCCATGGCTGAGTGAGCATCTCGGCCAACAGTTGTGTGACATACAGGAAACGTCACAACAGCGATGCATTGTTTAAACAAACAGTTACGAGTGATGCAGACGCCATAAACAGTCCATGGCTGAGTGAGCATCTCGGCCAACAGTTGTGTGACATACAGGAAACGTCACAACAGCGATGCATTGTTTAAACAAACAGTTACGAGTGATGCAGACGCCATAAACAGTCCATGGCTGAGTGAGCATCTCGGCCAACAGTTGTGTGACATACAGGAAACGTCACAACAACAATGCATTGTTTAAACAAACAGTTACGAGTGATGCAGACGCCATAAACAGTCCATGGCTGAGTGAGCATCTCGGCCAACAGTTGTGTGACATACAGGAAACGTCACAACAGCGATGCATTGTTTAAACAAACAGTTACGAGTGATGCAGACGCCATAAACAGTCCATGGCTGAGTGAGCATCTCGGCCAACAGTTGTGTGACATACAGGAAACGTCACAACAGCGATGCATTGTTTAAACAAACAGTTACGAGTGATGCAGACGCCATAAACAGTCCATGGCTGAGTGAGCATCTCGGCCAACAGTTGTGTGACATACAGGAAACGTCACAACAACAATGCATTGTTTAAACAAACAGTTACGAGTGATGCAGACGCCATAAACAGTCCATGGCTGAGTGAGCATCTCGGCCAACAGTTGTGTGACATACAGGAAACGTCACAACAACAATGCATTGTTTAAACAAACAGTTACGAGTGATGCAGACGCCATAAACAGTCCATGGCTGAGTGAGCATCTCGGCCAACAGTTGTGTGACATACAGGAAACGTCACAACAACGATGCATTGTTTAAACAAACAGTTACGAGTGATGCAGACGCCATAAACAGTCCATGGCTGAGTGAGCATCTCGGCCAACAGTTGTGTGACATACAGGAAACGTCACAACAACGATGCATTGTTTAAACAAACAGTTACGAGTGATGCAGACGCCATAAACAGTCCATGGCTGAGTGAGCATCTCGGCCAACAGTTGTGTGACATACAGGAAACGTCACAACAACAATGCATTGTTTAAACAAACAGTTACGAGTGATGCAGACGCCATAAACAGTCCATGGCTGAGTGAGCATCTCGGCCAACAGTTGTGTGACATACAGGAAACGTCACAACAGCGATGCATTGTTTAAACAAACAGTTACGAGTGATGCAGACGCCATAAACAGTCCATGGCTGAGTGAGCATCTCGGCCAACAGTTGTGTGACATACAGGAAACGTCACAACAGCGATGCATTGTTTAAACAAACAGTTACGAGTGATGCAGACGCCATAAACAGTCCATGGCTGAGTGAGCATCTCGGCCAACAGTTGTGTGACATACAGGAAACGTCACAACAACAATGCATTGTTTAAACAAACAGTTACGAGTGATGCAGACGCCATAAACAGTCCATGGCTGAGTGAGCATCTCGGCCAACAGTTGTGTGACATACAGGAAACGTCACAACAACGATGCATTGTTTAAACAAACAGTTACGAGTGATGCAGACGCCATAAACAGTCCATGGCTGAGTGAGCATCTCGGCCAACAGTTGTGTGACATACAGGAAACGTCACAACAACAATGCATTGTTTAAACAAACAGTTACGAGTGATGCAGACGCCATAAACAGTCCATGGCTGAGTGAGCATCTCGGCCAACAGTTGTGTGACATACAGGAAACGTCACAACAACAATGCATTGTTTAAACAAACAGTTACGAGTGATGCAGACGCCATAAACAGTCCATGGCTGAGTGAGCATCTCGGCCAACAGTTGTGTGACATACAGGAAACGTCACAACAACGATGCATTGTTTAAACAAACAGTTACGAGTGATTCAGACGCCATAAACAGTCCATGGCTGAGTGAGCATCTCGGCCAACAGTTGTGTGACATACAGGAAACGTCACAACAGCGATGCATTGTTTAAACAAACAGTTACGAGTGATGCAGACGCCATAAACAGTCCATGGCTGAGTGAGCATCTCGGCCAACAGTTGTGTGACATACAGGAAACGTCACAACAGCGATGCATTGTTTAAACAAACAGTTACGAGTGATGCAGACGCCATAAACAGTCCATGGCTGAGTGAGCATCTCGGCCAACAGTTGTGTGACATACAGGAAACGTCACAACAGCGATGCATTGTTTAAACAAACAGTTACGAGTGATGCAGACGCCATAAACAGTCCATGGCTGAGTGAGCATCTCGGCCAACAGTTGTGTGACATACAGGAAACGTCACAACAGCGATGCATTGTTTAAACAAACAGTTACGAGTGATGCAGACGCCATAAACAGTCCATGGCTGAGTGAGCATCTCGGCCAACAGTTGTGTGACATACAGGAAACGTCACAACAACAATGCATTGTTTAAACAAACAGTTACGAGTGATGCAGACGCCATAAACAGTCCATGGCTGAGTGAGCATCTCGGCCAACAGTTGTGTGACATACAGGAAACGTCACAACAACGATGCATTGTTTAAACAAACAGTTACGAGTGATGCAGACGCCATAAACAGTCCATGGCTGAGTGAGCATCTCGGCCAACAGTTGTGTGACATACAGGAAACGTCACAACAACGATGCATTGTTTAAACAAACAGTTACGAGTGATGCAGACGCCATAAACAGTCCATGGCTGAGTGAGCATCTCGGCCAACAGTTGTGTGACATACACTACGTTAGTTGTACTTGAGTGTCGTTCTATATTGACTTGTCTGACTATTGACGTCAATTTGACACTGTAATTGGCGTTCAGTGCAGTCAAAATGACAACGCCAATCATAAAAATGTATCAATTAAGTTGACAAAACAAAATTTGAGTCTACGTAAAATGCTGTCAAAGTGGATGATAACATGTCAATAATATGAGATTTTTAGTAATAATTAATTTGCTATGTAATAAAATCAATCTTTTTTACAACATTATATAATGTTTATAAAATAAAATCGTGTATATAAGTGTATAAACCAACACTTTAAAACTACTATAATTATACAATGTTTTTATGCACAGTAGAGTTTTTTTGCGCTGCCTATTCTGTTACAACTTGTTACACAATGTAAGTAGATGTTATATTAATATCATCTACTTACATGGGTACTTAGTACCCACTTACTTAAATGGGTACTTACATCCACACTGGGTTATAACACACGATGCCATTTTGATATTATACTATAAGCAATAAATGATGATACATTTACTAATTTAGTATACGTTTATCAAGAAGAATAGAGGATTAATAATGCACGTGTAGAAGAACAAAACTATAATGACTTACGCGAGTTATAATAATCAGTAACTACCGTAAAGAGCAACACAATTTTCTACAAAAGTACCAAGTGAATCCAACCAGTGGTAACTGATTTTCCAAATGGCTTTCCTTCCGGTACTGTTTTTATGTTCTTAAAGTGCTTTTAACTCCACCAATATTATATTTAGTAAAAATTCTTGCTATTAAAATATTATTTTAAGTTGTATCATATTTTAATATTGTTTCAAGTTAAAAGTATATATCCAAAATAAACTATTATTTCAACAAAAAAATTATGAAAACATGAACAAAAACTTTAGGAAGTAAAAATTTTACTGTATTACGTACAATAGTTGTTAGGTAGATGTGTTATTGGCTGACTGTAAGCAAATCCTGGCATTCTATGGGGCAAAAAATTTAATTTGTGTATGTCTGTTCGCACAATAGAACTAAGTGACCCATAGACTTTTAAAAACTGAATGAAGCTTTGAGATTGAATGTGGTTTATTGGGATTAGACTAGGCGCTGGAAAACATAATTAATTGTTCTCATTCAACCATAATGATAAAGGGAAAATTATAAAACAAATAAACAAACTATAATTCTTACACAAACTTAGTACAATTGTATTACACTTTACACGCGATAAAGTAACGCGTCTCATATCTGGATGAATGGATTTTTTAAATTTGCAGACAACCTTAGTAGAACCGGTTACATGTACTGTGGCTTATTTTTACAATGAATAACTTTAAGTACAAACACGTATTTAAAAAATCAAACTCTTTTAATTCTAGTAATTAAAACCAAATACAGCCACTATTTAAATGTGTGTAATTATTTAAGCTAACTTTATTAATAATTTCACTCAACAACAATGAACATATGAATTTTTGTTCTATAAACCATAAATTATTGGAAAAACTTAATTGATGCATTACAAAAGGTAGATGATGAGAAGAATATGTATAATATGCTTATAGAAAAATCTACGTGCTGAGGCATTATGTATTCCGTGATTTTTGTATCTTTATATTTGGTTTTTCTTCGAAAGTGTTAACATATACGATAGCTATGAGCGGACGGGGAGGAAAAAATCTATCCATCCTATTCATTTCCTTATTCAGAATTGGACATGTCACTATATGTAAGTACAAAAAAGTAACCTCTAATATACGGTTGGATCAGAGAAGTAAATGCCTCATTCGTTATTTATTAGGCTATCAGATCTTCGGAAGTAAGATATACACTTTTTGCTTCTTTTAATTTTTTAGCTTATAACAATTATGGTTTTAAGACTGGTGTTAAAATTTGGCATAACAGTTTCAAAATGATCTGTTTTTGAAATCAGTTAATTACTTTTTAAATATTAAACACCTACTTGCATTATTTTACATGTAATTGTGTGGAATTGTCCCTCTACAATGTAACCCGTTTCTGTGCTCTGTTTCTATAAACCATGACTGTGAAGATTAAAATAAATACCGAAAGGTAAAAGTGCTCTACGTTAAAACTATTTTAAGCATTTTTACTTATCAGCTGTATGCAAAAAGTCCTGCATAGTCTTTTGGCAGGGATATACGATAGAATCTCCTTACCATTTACGAGCACTGTTTTTGAACTAAATCAGAACAGAAAAATAGGTATGATAAATTAGTGTGATTACGTTTGGTACAAACTAAAACCACTCTAATATTATTGTTTGTTAACATAATGAACTAGTATTACGGATCTGCGAACTAATTACATCTCTACAGTCTACAGTTCTCTGAAGGAATAGCTCGCTTGTCTGATTTCATTAATAGTCACATGTGGTAGCTCAGTCAGTACACTGGTATCCTCAAATGTAATTGATGTATTACGTTTTGTCGCAATATCTTTGTAGTGAAATTTAATGACTATCCCACTAGTAAAGCCAATCTAATTAAAAAGTGTATGGGTTTCAATATAATATAACACGCGCGCGCACACACACAAACACACACACGTTTACATAAATATACATTACATAAATTAAGTTATGATACGCCTGGATATATTCCTAGCGAATTGAGATATAGATGTAAAGTCTTCACCATACTTTTTAAAATACCTTTAGAATTAGAATTCTCGGAGTATAAAAGGATTTCATTGAGGGGTGTGATTTACAAAACCAAATTTTGGGTGTGATTTACTTTCAAGTTTCGAAAACAAGGATACCAGGATTGTAGTTTTTTAAGTAACCACTTATTGTAAATAACCGTGATGAAGAATTTGAACTTCAATCCACAAGATGCTATAATGTACATGAGTTCACTCCTAACAATGGTGTCTAATAAATTTTATGAAAACCCTTTCAACTCACATCAATAATATTACTCCTTGAGTAATTATTTTTGTTTTTTAGTAGTAAAGTGTGGTCTAAGAGAAGATGATTTTGGATAGTTAATTAACACCAAATATATTTGGAGTTAAATGAACCGGATAAAGCTCATTTTATCCAGTCTAGTAATCATTTTACATCAGTTTACTAAGAGTAGTCTGCGGGTATTTTCATGCTGCTATAAACATCTAACCTCTTGTAGCAACTCTCCGCGCTGTTCCTAGATAGCTGCACATTCATTTCCGAGCCTCAACGGTCCATTAGCCAACTTTTATAGGACCACACTTTGTGCGTACCTCCACCGTCTTAATCTTTAATAATAGAGACACGATATTTATCTCAGTTATATCTATAGAGTTGATACTGTTTAGCCATCTAAAATTTCACCTTATAACTATGCAATCTATATGTTAATCTGTTAACTAGTATACAGGTTATAAATATATAATTTTTTCATTCATTACAGTATTATTTGTTTTCTAGGTAAATAATAATATAGCCTACGAGAACTTCACAAGTGTTATATGAGTATGCCATATTGTTTTAGTAATTCATATTAATTCAATAACTAATATACTTGTCCAAATAATATCATGAGTTTAATTATTTATACTATTACTAATTAATCTTTATTAAAGTGCCAACCATTTTTATCAAATATACGATTAAAAACAAACTTACATAAATGAATATACTTATACTAAAATTTAAACATTAGGATACAGTTACAATAAATTTACAAACAAACATACATATTCGTACTATTTTAGATACATTTGAACTTCATATATTTATTTAAATACAAATAATGATGAGACCTACTTTAATTATTGTTTGCTACCGATCAGAGTTTAAATATTGGTACAACAATTCGATTCTACAGTTAAGGAGATATATCACTATAATCGACATAACTAACACTAATTTTACTATATTTTATGTTACTTTTTTTACTCAGTTATACACTCGACCTAAGACAAAACCTCATATTTTTACAGTTAAGATCTACTACCTCTGTAACTCCCTAAATAAATTAATATTTTTAAAAAGTTTAGTGAAAGACCTGTGATTAGAATAAGCTATTTTCTCTACATTCTCCTGGAATTTAAAACAAAACACTTGATTCTTTTACTATTATTAATTAAAAAATACATGGCATTTTATGAGTTACAAGGGCAGATTGCGTCGTCATATAATATTTACGAACAGCTGGTGACAAAGGTCACACTCCGCCTTTTACTGGTTTGTGTAATATTTCACTTTAAGCTTTGGCGTATATTACACTGTTAATGTAAAATTTCAGTTTCCTTAATTATTTAGATTCACATAGCACCTTGAAAACACTTGTTTATAAAAATTACAATTCTCATTTTCTAAATAAGTACATGTAGGCTATGGACGAGTATAAGGGAATAAACGGTGTAATAATAACTATGAATGAGAAATACAGTTGGGCGTATTCTGGTACTTTCTATAATTACTACATTTAAATTATATTGAAAGATATATTTTCTTAGATGAATTAATGCAATGTATACAGCATCCCACAGTAACAGTTTCCCATCTCTAATTCACACTTTTGCAATGTATAAAAAGTTATCATTATATAAATGTAAAATTAGGAAATCTAATACATAGAAAACATGTGGTGTACAATCCAAATGCTTGTTTAGAACAAAATATATACATTGAAGTATCCTAACACTGGTTATTTGTAGAAAAGATTGTAATACTTTCATTTTTTATATATATAAAAATATACGAGGAAAAAATAGAGACCAACTGTTCAAGGTAAGCCGGAATTGAATGAAATTTATATATGTTATATAATTACGAAAGAAGATGTTATATAATGGTTAGAACTAACCATTATGAATCAATTACAATAAAAATTATGGTTGCCTGTAAAGTCGGTTTTACGGGCGAAGATTTTACGTGACAACGTCTTTTTCTCGGTAGAATATTTATTGATATGAATATTATTAAATTGCACAATAGGAACAAGGAATTGAATGAAAATAAGAAGTGCACAAATTTTAACTATAGAAATATATTTTGTTTACTAAAACATTGCACATAATTTGAAATTAATTAAAATTTGTTATTTTAAATGGTAAAGTTGAATAAAACATTTACTAAAATTGGAATTTGAAGTTCTGCTAAACACAGTTAAATTCTAACTCCGCGCGTGGTGATTGGTCGGTTTAGTTCGTTTGTTTGGTCGCACTGTTATGACAGGTTAGAGGTTATAATTTGTTATTTTAAATGTTTGACTAGCAATACGCGCTGTTTCTTCTCAATCGACTGAATTACGATTGATTGCAGAGTGATTTAAACTAATAATTTACTTAACACTATCAACATTTGTCAATAGTATGACATAACCTATAAACTCAGTTTCTCAACTTTTGTGTCAATCTAACAATTTATCAATCAATCATAGTTTACGATAATGAAATATCAGTGTACAATTATTTACCTTTATTGTTGTAGTTGTTGTAAATGACGAATCTAAGCACTCCACATTTTCACGAATAAACATAGTTATCTGCTTTATCCCGTGCGGCGGACCCACAGTTATCTGCTGCTTTATCCCGTGCGGATCCCGTGCGGCGGACCCACTGGACGGGCATCGTAACGTTACCGGGCGTTACACTTTTTCATGAGTGACTCCGAGCCGCAACCTAATTTAAGACGTTTTCACGTCAATAAATAAAATAGAACTATTAAGTTTTACAAGAATTTTAGCAATAAGCTAAAACGGTAAAGAATTACATCTATTGATTGAGCGATGTATCGTATGTTTTAGCTACAATAATTTACGGAAAAATTTACATGAATATTTTTTAATAACGTATGTTAAACACAAGTGCCTTCTTCGATGAAATGAGTTTAAAATTTGGGACCATTATTTTAAATCATGAACAGATTTAAAATTACTAATACTTGCTCACGTTACACAGCCGTGTTTTAAGTCACACTCGGAAATATTATCTAGTGAAAGTTGGCACGTTTATCAATGACATGCACGAGTATTATTAGTCTATAGCAAACTTAAAATCGTTGACTAGTTTCAAGATGCTATATGATGGACTCGAGCCAAAACTGGCACTGTCTAAAAGGCAATGAAACATCTTAAACATTATAAAATAACTTTTTTTGTGTTATAACTTTATTAGTGTATTACAAGTGACAATTATTTTCATCAGTTAAATTTTTTAGTTTGAGAGGAAAATCGAGTTTAAATTCTATACTACTTAGTATTTCAACGTTGTTTTTCAGAACAATTTAAACATGCTCGTTGGTTTCGAAAATAAACAACAACAGGAGCATAAATCAAATATTTAAATATATTTTCATTTGCGGTGAACCTCTATAACAGAATATTAATATATTTCTCAAGTTAATTATATATAATGTTCCAGTTTCCGCTCTTTTATATCTTTTATTACTGGAATATGATGGTTTTTAACCTTTATTGATTCGTTATCAGATCAATGTGTTTGTTCTTAAGGTAAACTCTTGGCTCATGTAAGTGTTAAGTGTATAATTAAATGTTTGTTGTGATCCATTCTTACAATCTTTTATGAAATATACTTATGAAAAAAGCAACCGTCACCAAGGCCTGATAATCATCAATTAAAGTTTAGTAATTCACCAAAAAAAGATATCAAAGGACAGAAAACTATATGTAAGCCAAAGTCAAATATTAAACAAGTTTAACTTTTATTCAAATGCGTAAATTTAATATTATAAAAACCCTACAAGATATTTTGCAGCTGTCATTTTTTCTATACATAACTCTTCCAACACAAATATATAGTTCAGTATAGAAATACGATTTTCATAGTGTTTTATTAATAAAATAAGGCAACTATTGAATCATATTTTAGAAAAATTTAAAGGATTTATAAGTTTAAAGAATAATAGATGATTATTTTTACCTATTTTATGTAGGCTACGCAACAAATGAGTAACTAGAACTGAGTATTATCTATCAATAAATAGCGTTTAGCTAATGATTATGGGAGATGAATGTTACTGTTTCTCAGTATAATGTGTCTATAAAATAGGTCAATAACTACAATAGTGTGTTGTACCTACTGTAAACACCAGGTTCAGATGTAATTATTTGTAATTAGTTTACACGTCAGTAGATATCGAGTAACAGTCACATAATAAAGTTAGTCTGTTTTGATTCCAGAATACGTCATCGAATATCTAACTAAATAGTTATTAGTTAGTTTAATCTTTCTTTAATTGTAATGAAACTATATAGGAAGAGGAAACTGCTATAATAATCTGGGTTTAATGTTTTGACATAAATACTGTGAGTCACCAAATGAAATCATTTAAATTAAAGGCAAGTTTCTGAGAACTTCTCTTATATATTCCTAGTACAAAAAAAACTTAACTTCATGAAAAATTAAAAAAGAATTAAACTTTTCCCTGTAACATATTAAAGTGTTGTGTAATTACATAAAAATAAGACTGCAATGACATTTCCATCTTCATATTAAACGGATTACTGCTCCATCTCATCAGCCTTTTCTAACAGAGTAACAAAGCAGTAAATAAGAGATTATTCATGTTATATATTTCTCCTGTATCTGAATATTATTATTTCAACGTCATAAATTACTGTCCAATATTTATTACAAACTATTTAGCGACTAACTTTCAATCGTACGTTTCGAAACTTATTTTATCTATCATATTAACTCGAGATACAAGCCATCGTATTCTGGTGTTAAACAGCTGTGAATTCACTTTAGTATAGTGTAATATAGTCTTTGTTAATCTTAAGTTGCATTTGTAATTTTTTGGTATGATTTTACCAAAAAAGTATGATTGGTTGTTTAGCAAGTAAGGCTTGGTTGTGAATTAAGATAGATTTCAAGCTGGACCTGTAGTGAGAGGATTTAATTAGTAGGGTCGATGTACAATAAAACACAGTGAAATAAGTCAGTACAAATTTATTTCTTATTAAAATCAAATTTCTTAAAGTTTAATTGAAATAACATCATAGATCAGCAATATACAACGTGCTTATAACAACTTAAATGCTAGGCATGGATAACATTTAATATTGGATTCTTTTAAAGCAGTTACATTTCATTTATTTATTTCTATTCAAAAATTCTATTAAATACTAATTTATTTCAATTTATGTTTATTCACGAACTAAGAGTGAAAAATCTTTATCTTAAATTACTTTTCAAATAAAGAACATTTCCACGCATTATATGAAATTATGAACATGTGTTCCAATAGAAAACTATTTATATGATCTCTACGCACATGATTTGATTAATTACTTTAGCCACAGGTACGTTGGAAAAAAAAACATATTAACCCTTCAACGCGTTATTTTTTTTTCATGGTCATACTTCCTCCTGCGTTGATTTTTCTGGTGGTTTTTTAGAGATTTTGTGTTTTATAAATAATATAAGCAAATTACCCAAGTTTATAATTATTTTATTATACTTCTATGTTGTTAGTGTTAATTAGCCAAATTAAACAAAATTAACCTATTTAGGTTAATTTCCCTAAAAGCTAGCTAACCTACAAACCATCCCCAACTCATGTTTATAAAACACAACAAATTGTTCCTGTCAAAACGGGATTTCCTTCTTCAAAACAATATAGTTAGCTTGTAAAACTAATAATAATAACTAAACAAAGGAACGTAAAACACACAAAAATATGTCAGTTGAACATAACCATCACACTAACAATGACTGTAAACAACAACAAACGTAAGCTGACAAACGATCGGCTGCACGGCAATGACGTCGTCTTGAATGCAGCTGATTTCTCAGATATTTTTTCTAAAGATCGATTTTTCGAGATATCGACTCAATTAATCGAAAGTTTGAATCTTCTCCTTTCGATTGGTATACATTTTTCATTGAAAACATTCGATAGTCGTCTGTTACAGCTACAAAAAATAACCGACTACTCCATGACGTACTCAGTACGGCAAAACGCGATCTCAAGTAAAAGTGTCATGACGTACCTAGTACGGCAAAACGCGTTGAAGGGTTAAGACTATTTATAAAACTCAATATGACGTTATCAATTAACTTCCTAAAACTGAATACAAAATTTCCTAACCTACATTTTATTTTCACTAGATACTAACATATGCCAATATTTCGCTTTAAGGGATTTTATACTAAACAATCACTCCTGCGCACACACCCGATTTCTTATTTTTCGCACAAGAATGTAGAGGTACTGCTGATGTTCTTCCCGGTATCAACTTTTTAGACATCTTTCCCGTCAGCTTAGGCCCCTGTCTAATCTTTTTATGATAATTGGTGAGTACCAATATTTTTATGTGAGCATGTTTGATGTGCATTTGTTAAAGTGACGTGATATCATTCCCTATTTGTTTAGCAGCGGTGTCTGAGCAAACGTAGGTATCCACTTGCAACCTGAGGATGCTTATTCCGATTTCTAATACAGACCTCCTTTTCTACGACGATCTATTCTTTAGTGTTACCGGTATGGATTTTTGTTTACTAATAATTGCGTGTTCCTTGGATATTCACAGTCCAGCTCAGTCAGCCGAGCAGATAAGAGCTCTCCGCTAGTGCTCTACTAGAGTAAAGGTCACTGTCCTGCACGTGCAGTGTTTCAAGCGTTGTGCGTGTTTCGGTTTGTCTAAAAGTTAATTTTTTTAAGTTTTTCTTAAAATGGTGCTCTGTGGCGTCTGTGAAAAGGAGTGTAATGATGGCAGTATAAAGTGCATGGGCGGATGTGAAAGGAGTTTTCACCTTAACTGCGTAAGTAATGACTCTGATGGAAAGATTAAACGGTCGACGAAAGACTGGAAATGTTCAGGGTGTAGGAACAAGTTTTCTTCGCAGGGGAGTGTGAAGTCTACCACTTCATCATCGGACGTTCTTACAAAAGACTTTCTCGTCAAGGTTTTGGAAGAGTTTAAGAAGGACGTTTTTTCCGAAATGACTTCGTTTAAGAGCGAAATGAGTGAGATCTCGACGTCGGTGCAGTATGTGTCTGATAAACTTGATGCTTCGACTTTATTGATGGAAGAGATAAGAAGCAAGTTTGCCGAGTTGCAGAAAGAAAATAGTTTGCTTAAAGCTAAGAATGAAACGCTGAGTAAGGAAGTAATTGACTTACGAGAAAGAATGAGAAATTTGGAACAATACTCGCGTGTGAAAAACATTGAGATTAGTGGTCTACCGGTAACCAAGAATGAAAATGTGAGCGAGTTGGTGGCAGACTTGGGAGCAGCTCTGGGAGTGGAGATGAAGGAGACGGACGTCGGCGCAGCACACCGTATACCCTCCTTCAGGACTGACCGGGAGCCGGTACTCATTGTCCAGTTCTCAACCAAGGGGGTGAAGGAGCAGTGGATCACCCAAGGCCCGCCAGAAGAAGAGTCTCACGGCCCGAGATGTCAACCAGCACTTCCCCATCCAGCGAGTCTACATCAACGACCACCTCTCGCCGGAGAATAAGCAATTCCTAGCGAAGCTCAAGCAGAAGGGACGTGATATCGGCTACAAGTTTGTCTGGTCTCGAGATGGCAAGTTTTTCGCAAGGAAAGCTGAAGGCGACCCTGTCAAGAAGATAGTTACGTATGAAGACTTGGACAAACTTAAATAAATTAAGTAAGTTCTTTTTGATCAGTAATCTTTAGTTGTGCAATGATTGAGTACATGTACATTTTTTTCATGAATTATTAAATTAATCAATTCAGTTAAAATAATTTTATTCTAAATGCAACAACAAAATTCTTTTAATAATTTTTTTACTATTCAAAATAGTTTTAGTCAAAATTTAATTTATGCAAATATAAGAAGTATTAGGCAAAATTTCAATAATTTTTTATTGGTTTTCAGCCAAATTAAAAATAAAATTAATTTTATTGTTCTGAGTGAAATTTGGATTGGCAGTGATGAGGTTGGTTTGTATAATATTCCTGGATATAATACTTTCCATTGTTGTAATAATAATTATAGGTCCGGAGGTGTAATTTGCTATGTGTCCAATGATATTTGTGTGGTAAATTTAAATTTTAATCTAACGACTGCTGATGCTTTACTTTTAAAAATAAAACTTGATAATTTATTTTTTAACCTCTTATGTATATATAGACTACACAATTTTTCTGAGAATGATTTTATTGAAGAATTTACAAACAAACTAACATTAATTTCTAACAGTACCGTTTTAATTGGAGATATTAATTTAAATACATTAGAAAATACACAAAGTGTTCAAAGTTATTTAAGTATGTTAAGTAGTAACGGCTTTGCACAGCTTATTGATGGTCCTACTAGAATCACTGCTAATTCACAAACGTGTATAGACCATATTTTTGTCAGACACCGTGATTTAACAATTTTTAAAAGTGCCATTTTTGATGTTGATCTCACTGACCATTGTATGTTAGGTTTAGCAATTACAGTTCCTAGTAATCAACATGTAAATAGCATAGTGGTTAGTCATGATTTTAGTATTATTGATTATGATGAAGTTGTATTAAAATTGAGTGATATAAGCTGGGATAGTTGTTTTATAACTGAAAATGTTAATGTATGTTTTAATGATTTTTTAAATATTTTATGCGATACTATTAATAGTTGTAAAAAAATTAGGGGTACAAAAAGTAAACTTTAGAAAGCAAAAAAAAATTAGCCCCTGGATTAACACAAAATTACTAAATAAGCTAAATAAGAAAACAAAGTTATATAGAATTTATAAAACCAGGCCATATGATACGAATTTTTGTTCTTTCTATAAAAAATTTTGTTTAAATCTACAAAATGAAATTAGCACAACAAAAAATAGTTATTATCGTAAAAAAATTAATGAAGCTAATGGAGATACATCACTTCAGTGGAAAATTGTAAATAGTTTAAGTGGAACCATCTCTAGAGGATCAGTTGAAAAAGTAGAACTGGATAGCGGGGAAATTTTATCAGATCCACAAGTTGTAGCGGACATAGTAAATCAATACTTCATTGAAGTTCAGTCTAATCAATCCGTTAATGTAGATAATAATTTTCTTTTACAGCAAAGGTTATCATCTTTTGTCATACTTCCCACTAACGAAAATGAAGTTTCAGAAATTATTAAACAATTAAAAAATAAAAAATCAGCAGGTTTTGATAATATTAATACATTTTTAATTAAGCGCATTTCTCATGTAATATCTCCTGTTGTAACTAAAATAATAAATTTAAGTTTTTCAACTGGTGTTTTTCCTCGCAATCTAAAGTCAAGCGTAGTTGTTCCAATATATAAGAAAAATAAATCAATTAAGTTACATGATCTTCGCCCTATTAGTCTGCTTTCTGTGTTTTCAAAAATATTTGAGAAGATAATGAAGATTAGGTTAATAAATTATTTAAATAATATAGGTTATTTTAGTATTAGTCAATTTGGTTTTCGTAAAGGTAAATCTACTGAAGATGCTCTTGTAAACTTTACAACTATGATTTATTCTAGCTTAAATCAAGTGAAAAAAATCAACTGGTCTATTTATTGATTTTAAAAAGGCGTTTGACTTAGTTGACCATGAGATTTTGCTTTTGAAATTGGAGGCGGCGGGAGTACGGGGCGTAGCCTTGAGTTGGTTCCGTGGTTTCATCACGGGCAGGGAGCAGCGGGTACGTGTCTGTCAGTCCGTCAGTGCACCACTTCCGGTTTCATCTGGGGTACCGCAGGGAAGTGTAATCTCATCTACACTTTTCCTTATTTTTATAAATGATTTGTTAGAAATAAATTTTAATGGGAAGGTTAGTGCTTTTGCTGACGATATTGCTTTGTTATATTCAAATAAAAATGTGCAAGTGCTGAAAAATCAAATTTTAGAAGATTTATTAATATTAAAAAATTGGTGAACATTAAATAAAATGCAGGTAAATGTTGAAAAAACACAGTATGTAAATTTTAACTTTAATGATTTTATTTTTGACCAAGACCTTAAGTATCATGCTTTAAATTGTGGAGAAATTGACTGTAATTGTAAGATAATTAAAAAAGAAGACCATTTTAAATACTTAGGAGTAATTTTTGACAAGAAATTAACATGGGAAAATCACATTACAACTTTAAAAACCAAACTTAATTCAACAATCAGAAAGTTTTATTTTTTAAAGAATTTTTGCGATCAACATTTGTTAAGAACTTTATATTTCGCTCTGGTTAATTCAAGAATAGAATACGGTATTATTTGCTGGGGGGGAACATATAAGTACTTGATAGAGAAGTTAAGAGTAGTTCAGAACCATTTTATGAGAATTATTTTGTACAAACAGAGGAGAGACAGATCTTTCCAACTTTTTTGTCGACTTAAAATATTGCCTTTGCAGAATTTATTTATCTTTAAGGTATTAAGGGCTTTTTATCTCAGAAGTGGCAATTTGGGAACTACTGATCTAACATATGAGACCAGAAGTATAGAAAATCGAATTTTCCGAATTCCTAAAGTGAATAAGTCTGCATTTAAACATTCTTTTTCCTACGTTGGTCCCAAGTTTTTTAATAGATTGCCATACGAAATAAAGTTAGCAAACAATATAAATTCTTTCAGTTTTAAGCTAAAGACATTTTTACTATCTTTTGAAGAGTGTAATTGGTTTTATGATTAACTTCAAATTCAAAATTAGCACTGATTTACAGTAACTTTAATTTAAATAAAATAAAATGAGTATGTTTATGTTCTTAATAAAAATGATTTTCAATCAGTGTACTGTATATTTGCCGGGTTTTTATTTTTATTTTTACTTGTTACTGTGGAAGCAAAATTTTCTTTGTTTTATATTGTAAGCCATTTGTTATCTAGTGAGTAAGGTATAGAAGTGTATTGATAAGCCAGATACTAGTGTTAAGACACAGATGCCACAGAGAGCGACTCGGCTGTTGAAAGCACATTAAGAAACTGGACTCTGACACAAAAAGTGTATTTTATTTTGTTATGTTTATACTGGCCACAATACTTGTAAAAGTGGCCAGTTAATTCCAGGATGTTCATTTTTTCAATATTAACTTTGTTGTTTGTGGAAGGAATAAAATCATTTATTCATTTATTCATAGTAGAATCATGAATATATAATTATTATGGAGATTGCAGCTTGAATGAAAAGTTCAAATTGAGCACAAATTCTCATCATACTCATATGGAGGCATATAAAATTCATAACATAACAGAAAGCGTTAATGGTGGAACTTTGCATACCCATTTATCCATAGAAAATTTGTGTACGCTCTTAAGAAGTTATATGGTTAGCTGACTTCTTACGAAAATGTGAGTGAATGTTTTTGAAAAAGTATAAATTGGTTTTAAACCTCTAAAAATTGCTAAGATAATTCTAAACACAATATATGTGAAGATAATACACTACCATATGTACACTGATGTGGTGAAAGTTCCTTTAAAGAAAAACTGGTGAAATTTACTACAAGAAGCACTTTGGTGTGGTTACAGTATTAATAGCTGTAGCATATTCCAGTGACAGAGTAACTGTGATGTATCAGTCACTGGTTGTCTACTTGACTAGTCTCAGGCACTTTGGTGCAGTTACAGTATTAATGGCTGCAGTCTGTTCCAGTAACAGAGTAATTGTGACGTAAAATTCAAACATTACGGACATAGAAAAATTAAGATTTAAGAAAAAAAATTGATTGCAAGTAAAATTTAACTATAGAAGGTATATACCTTCAGAATTGTTGGATATATATATATATATATATATATATATATATATATATATATATATATATATATATATATATATACATACTACAAAATAAAGTATTAGCTGCTCAATATTAATGGCCTCTTGTATCCATGGTTAAACACTAAGTTTGGGAAGCGAACTAAGGTCCCCAAAAGTTACACTACAAATAAAATAAATTGTTTTTAACCAACCGGTAATTTAGTAAGCGGTCTATTATTTAGTGGAAAAACGAGGCGTAAACACTGATTAATATAAAAAAGGACTTGACATCTGGTTCGTGTTGCTTTCTTTATCTCTGTCAATAAAAAGCGTCATTACCTCCAGTTCTATTTAGACGACAATAAGACTAATGCCCCAAAATCATTTTTAGAAAAAAGATAACACTTGATTAACACGAAATTCTTCACTTTATTCCTTTTGAACTTGTATTATCCCATCTCTATAATTTTCTGTAATCTACTATTTTTTTTTTTTTTATTTTTAAAGTATGTTTGACGCCAAGGTATTAAAATGTCAAGGACATTATTATACAGAATTTGAAAAAAACCTTCAAACCTGTCGGCAAATATAAATATATTATTTCTAACAATATATTTTATAAACTTATTCCTCATCCACTTAGATTACTTTTAGTTAAACCAATATTTATTGGCCACACGCCGTGTTAAACTTTTTTATATTTGCCGATCTGTGAACACAAATATAAGTATTTTAAATCGATGAACCTTTATTCCTTCCAATGTGGGTACTGCGTAAAGGGCTGAATTTTTAAGTTATTAAGCTATGAGATAAATGAAGTTGTGAACAACGTTACACAAATACTGCAGAAATTCAAGGTACAGTTTTTATGTCAATTATCATAAAGTTACATGTACACATGCATTATTTTATGACTAATACACAAATAAATGTTAAATGTTTAAACGTCTCGTTCTGGCTGAACATCTCTAAATGTAACTACACTTCTGTATATGAAGCAGACAGAAACTTAATGTGCCATGTCTGTAATCCTTTCATTATTTTCGTTCGATGAACGTACAATCAAAAGCAGTAACGGTTTAGTTTTGTAACTAATGCATTGTGAAATATTAACATTACAATGCATATACTAAATCACAGACTAGTTATAGACATTATAGCTGGGTTATGAATACAGATTTAGATTATTAGATAGTGTCATGTATGCTTCGTAACCGTTTGCTTATTTTTCAGCGAATACTTTGTAACTTATAAACTGACGGCACACTTATAAGTAATACTACACATTGTTTTAGGGAGATTAGTATAGTGTAAAATTCTAAAGGTTCAAGGTGTCTGATTTTAAATTAAAACTACACTGTTAGCAAAATGTTCTCAATTATTCAGTTTGATTTTTTAAGTGCATGCCACCTGTAAAGCTCTTTACGGCAGAGGTTGTGAAATATACTAAAATTTGGAAAACAAGTACTTTCAATTATTTTCATAGTCCATAAAATCATTTTAAATTGACCAAAGTTCCTTTATTAAAATATCCAATTGTGAGCAAGAATATTTATTTTTTTGATTACCAAATACTCCCTTTTTGGTTCATAATAATTAATTTGAAATAATAATTTCAGTAATTATTATTTAAATTTAAAAATATTTCAATTTTTCAAATTGACGCTATCAATATTGGAAACATTTAAAAGAATCATACATGATAATACAGTAAATTTAATAGTTTTCAAAAATTAAAATATATTCCTGTGGGTAACTTAATAAAGGACTCATTACTTTACATTTTTTACATAATCAAACAGTCTAAAATAATTATCTATACAAAGGTACATTAGAGTTTTCTTAAATTTGCAGTATCACTAACAATTGAATGTGCAACTCTCTGTATACGGTCTGTGGTCACTCGACACGACAACCGCTCTCGTAGCCTCAAAGCTGCTTAAGAGGTACCATACCCGCTTCTGCCTTTACCATTGGTTAAATGCTTTGTTAAGTTTGTTAAGAGTAGAAGGGTCTTTCAAAGTAATAACCCTTACTGTTTAAAAATATATGCTCATATATAGTTTGTGAGATTTAAAAAAATAAAAAACGTCATAACATAGCAAAAAGACTAATTAAACATCATTTGTTACGGAACCCAGTGCTGCAGTTTATTAATACAACTCGCAGTTATTCCAAAAGAGAAAATTCATTATACTGTTTATTCTATTTTTTCATAACACATGACTAATCAGCATATCATAATCAATTAAAATCTTTAAGTGAGTGTAGGTCTTGGCTAAATAATTTTTTTTCGAATTCGGCATATCACTGTTATATGCTGTTCACCAAAAGATTTAAAATTCGTTACTCCATTTATAGTGTTAAAAAAGTGGAATACACTACAATGTTATAATAAATGGTTATAATAAAATAAACATCACTACAAAGTTGCCTTTTATTGCGCTAAGCAATTTGGAATTATTAAAAATATTGCAGATTTTCTCCGAATAATAATACATAAATTAGCAATAAATTAATTAAAGTTAAAATACATAATTCCTTCCCAAACTTTTTATATCTGAGTGTATCACTTTCAAACAATATGATAAACATCTAAAGTAAAAGTTTTTGATGTCTAGAATAATATATTAGGTAACTGTTGAGAAATAACAATAACACTAAGCCAATGTGTTGACTGAGATTCACGAAGTCTTTCATGTTCGTTGGTCATGAATGATATCACATATGTGTCTGACTATTCGCACGATAAGTGTCGAATATGTTATTCTGGCGGGTTGGAATTTATAGTAAAGTAAATTAAAGATGTCTTATTTTACCAGGCGAGGTTAGGGCTAACAAGCCCTCTCAAAACTTAACCTGGGGACCAACGGGACCAAAAGTGACTTCCAAACAAACCATCACCATCGCCCGGGCAGGCGGGCTGCTTGCAAGAACAGAATCCTCAGCATTCACCCATCGAAGCAACAGCCACGCTCGAAATTTCTTGATTTGGTTATCTTGCGATAACTGTTGTACCCACTACACTGCGCCACTGGCCAATTTGGTATGGAATTTAGTGTGGCACTTTAACCGTACTACCTATACATCGCTGATAAAATCGTAAGCTTTTGTTTATTGGAAGTCATAAATTCTATTAGTCTTAATGGTAACTACTTTAGCAGGTTCAAACACGACACAATAAACTGGGTGGTTAAAAGCGTATATTTTATCATTAGGTTAAGCAGAATATTTTAGTGATTTTACCTAATTCAGCAATTACCCATATTTTACAGATTGCTCATATTTGGATAAGAGAGTAGAACTATTCAATCTATCAAATTATATAATATTTATATAATATAGTATATAATATATACAATTAAATGTTCTGACGAATTTAATAATCGTAAATATAGGTTTGTGGCTTTAAAACTATGCTTAAAACATATATTTACAACTAACCACCATGCATTTTATTAACTGAATGTTTAGTCACACCAAATGTATGCCAAAACGATACCTTTCGAATGAGTAACCTGGAAGTTTGAAATTTGGTGTAAGTTGGCACTTCAACCACTTATATTCGAGATTAAAAAGCGTAAAAATCCGAGCTAGGTACGCATTTGAACTATTAAATTCATTAATATCGGTTTCTGGTCTATCTATGGTCATTCCAACCGGTAATAAGCATACTAATCATTTGTACTAGCACTGATTATCTCCTACTAAATTTATACAGTATTTTTGCAACTTATTTCACGGGTATTTTCAATATAATTTTTAAAATAATTTGCAAGACATATAAAGGGCTAATTTATTCTGCATGTATTTTTCCTACTTTGAAGTATTTAAATTTTTTAAGTTTTTATATCTGTAAATAAATGATATTTCATTAAATTTTCATTTATATCAAGAAAATATATCACATAGTAACCTAGAAAGGATGTTCCAGTGTAAGACTGTACCGCCAAGTTAGCACCAACGCTTCACAAGAGACCACTGTAGTAACAAAGTTACAAGGCACTGTAGTAAGTTGTGCGCGACGTCAGCTCGTGCTGAACTGTGCTGAGTTTGCTGCTCGCTACGTGTTCACAACTTGGGACTGGCTGGTAGAGAGTTATATCCTCAGAGATATTACAATTAATAAACCAGTGACGAGGGAATACAGAGTTCTACTTCCTAAGCAAACTTACTTGTAATTTTGACGACCCCGTTTAAATTGTTA
The DNA here is from genome assembly GCF_021130785.1 of Homalodisca vitripennis. Classification (NCBI taxonomy): domain Eukaryota; kingdom Metazoa; phylum Arthropoda; class Insecta; order Hemiptera; family Cicadellidae; genus Homalodisca; species Homalodisca vitripennis. The sequence continues at coordinate 57,949 of NW_025777934.1, forward strand.
AATTGTGTATAATAATTTCGCATTTAAAAAAGAGAAACACAAATAACCTGATTACCAATGTACCCTACATCTGTATGTGTACACAATATCTCGAGAGCGAATAGGAATGTACAAATGTAATTTATCCTTAGGCTTTACTTTTATATAGTCACCATCGAGCATGCCACCCAATGTATTCTAGTTAATCGTCAGAGGTTATGTGTTTCAATTCTTTTATGAATACCCATAATACTATTGATATTTTCAACCACTGAGTAGAAAAGGAAAACGTTCCAGGATAATACCTTTTTTGTAAAATACAAAACAAGTTTTATTGAATTAAGTATAACATATAAAAGGAGATGTTATTTTAAATATGTGAATAATACTCTCAAAGTTGTACATATTAAAAATACTGTATTGAGTGTACTTATTTTGCATTAAATTTTTTTTATGAAATATAAACGTTTTCCTTTAATTGATAAAGGTTGAACTGAAGTAAGGTATCGCTCTACTCGATCGTTATTAGTGCACGATAACGATCTAGCTATGTTAACGAATATTTTAAAATTGGTCTTATGAATAAACGTGAATACTGAAAAAATCACAGGACAAATATAAGTACAAACTACTCGTGGTTTTATTACAATCATATGATATTGTAACATGTGACATAGTAATAGATGGAATTACATTAGCCTTAAGGTTTTATCTGTTATTTTTACATTATATTTGAACTTCCTGTTCTACATGGTCAAGAATGTGTTTTATGATCCAAGCCCATCTATGTAATTTGTTTGACCGTCATTTAAGTCTATCGCTGAGCGGGCTGCGTGGGAAAGTAGATAAAACTTATGATTTTTAAGTTCTATATGATCGTCCGTCTGTGTCTATGTCCGCAAGAATTAAAGGAAAATTTCAAATCTTAAGTTTAGTTCGGTTTCAATAAATTGTGCGAACAGACAAATATAATTTCATATATGCAGCCCCTCGAGTGATAGACTTTACTAAATATATTAGTGAATAAATATCTTATACTTCTAAATATTGAAAAGAAACGACTTCTCATTAAATTTTACACAATTACTGAACCTGTACAGGGTGTAACAAGAAGGTTGGGTTGTTTTTACATTTTCAAATTCTCTGTCCGATTCTAAGCTAAAGGTGAAAACATTAGCCATTTCGTTCAGTAACATTAGCCCATTTCATTTCTTTATTATAACAATGTTATCTTTGTTATTATCTTTACGATTGTTACTAAACTCGTTAAACGGGTCGATTTCAGAAATTATTATAGCAGAAAAAATATTTTGAATTTATACTTGTTTCATTTAATTTTTTAATGAATCATTCAATAAATTACTGTGTTTTTCTAAATGATGTAACACACAAAAAGGTTTTAATTTTTTTTTTTTTCCAAAGATGCCTTGTTTGTAAAGATTGATTTGTTTCATTACAAATGGAAACAAAATGGCCTATAGTTTGCATGTATTTGTTATTTGTTTCCTTGATTCATAGTATATTTTTGTTCATTGTATAACAAACTTAGGCTTAGTTTTATGTCATTTACGTATGTAATTTATTACTTAGATTGTTTTGTATTTTCATGGGGAGGTATAACTTAGAAGAAGGGCAAGATAGCTCCTTTGGGCACCAAAGAAGTGGCAACGTCCAGTTTCTTCCGGTCAACATATGCAGTAAAACCTGAAATTTCTCATATTTAGGCATTAAAAACACCTTTAACATTAAGGGAGCCCTACTTTTATAATAGTAATCCTCCGAAGTAAACTTTACCTTTCACTCCCATTACCTCGACACTTGCGGTTAGTGATGTACCGGTCTTGGGTATTCTTTGAGTTACCCAGATTTAAATGACTCATTATTAATGTGTACTTAGGACTGATTCTACTGGTAGGAATAAACCAGTCTGGCGTAGACACTGCTGTATTAGTTTAAACATTTTTTGTGTGACAATAATAATTTTGAAACATAATGGATTTTTGCTTTACACGTAAAGAAAATGTATGAGATTGATTATTCTATACTACTTTAGTCTGAAAATTGCAAGCTGAAATTACTAAAATGAAATGAATTTACAACTATAATTTAAACTAATATATGATAAAAAATACTGCTCTCGATAGAACAATTGTTTTTTTAATTTATTTAAAAAAAAAACATGATTAATTTCATTTACAGAGTTTGAATTTTTAGTCTATCAAATCTTTAACTAACTTTTCAGGTCAAAATACTTAAGAAACGCTATACTGCCTATTTTACATCTATCTGTCTGTTTGTGTTTGAAAAAAAACATTATAACCTTCCAATGAGTTAATTTATGCAATTAAAACTTTTCAAATCATGTCTAAAAAATTTATATCAAAAGAGTAACATATATAGTACGTTTAGATGGAGATTTTAAAACCATGATTATTTCGCTATGAAAAATGATAACTGAGTAGAAAATATTTTACTGAGTGCCATACTTCACTTCAAATACACTAATGCCGTTTTCACTGTTAATCACCTGATTTTTTTATTTAACATTTGATATCACCCACTTTCTGATTTTATTTTTTACACTCGTTACGAATTTTGTTTGTTTGCAGTACATTTTGTTTTGAGCAATTGATTTTTTAATTGTTTTATAAGTTTATTTATTATAAACTCCGTTTACTATAAAGTTATATAGACATATACTTCGATCTATAACACTCAATTTGCAAGACGTTTTTAATAAATACTTGAATTTGTATCTAAAATCTGCACAGAAATTCTTTTAGTATGAAATTGAATACCGACCCACAGAACACCTTCACACAATACACAATAAGTTACACAAGTACAACACATCAAATGATCTACAGTAGATATAAAATGCGGGTATGTTACACTGCTACATTGTACAACACGACTTGTAATTAGCGTCAGACTTCCACAGTATCACACTGAACATTGTGTGGGGAGGAAGCACTCACATTACATTATAATGTAGGGTAGGTCGCATCGTACTTCCACAATATCACACTGAACATTGTGTGGAGAGGAAGCACTCACATTACCTTATAATGTAGGGTAGGTCGCATAGTACTTCCACAATATCACACTGAACATTGTGTGGAGAGGAAGCACTCACATTACCTTATAATGTAGGGTAGGTCGCATCGTACTTCCACAATATCACACTGAACATTGTGTGGAGAGGAAGCACTCACATTACCTTATAATGTAGGGTAGGTCGCATCGTACTTCCACAATATCACACTGAACATTGTGTGGAGAGGAAGCACTCACATTACCTTATAATGTAGGGTAGGTCGCATCGTACTTCCACAATATCACACTGAACATTGTGTGGAGAGGAAGCACTCACATTACCTTATAATGTAGGGTAGGTCGCATCGTACTTCCACAATATCACACTGAACATTGTGTGGAGAGGAAGCACTCACGTTACCTTATAATGTAGGGTAGGTCGCATCGTACTTCCACAATATCACACTGAACATTGTGTGGAGAGGAAGCACTCACGTTACCTTATAATGTAGGGTAGGTCGCATCGTACTTCCACAATATCACACTGAACATTGTGTGGAGAGGAAGCACTCACATTACCTTATAATGTAGGGTAGGTCGCATCGTACTTCCACAATATCACACTGAACATTGTGTGGAGAGGAAGCACTCACATTACCTTATAATATAGGGTAGGTCGCATAGTACTTCCACAATCTTGCATCGCTCATTGCATGGAGTGGATTCATTCACATTTCTTTACAACGTGATGTAGGTCGTGTCTCGCTGGTTCTATCTCACATCGCACCCACCTTAATGTACAGGTCATGCCAAACTACCACAATCTCACTTAGCAAATTCTGTGGAGTACTCATATTAATATAGATTATAGGGTAGGTCGTGTCTGACTTCCCCGATCTCCCATCGTAAATTGTGTGCAGAAAAATGTTCATATCAATGACATCATATTTATTCGACTAAAATGATTCGCTAAATCTTAAAAAGACTTATATTTAAATGCTTTGCAAGCGTAGTTAAATATACTAATCTTCAATTCTCCAAATTAGGAGAGACCTAATATCCCCATAGTACTTTTTTTAAATCAACAAGGCCACACTTACCAGGTAAACGTACAGGATTAATGCATTGTAAATAATAATTTCCAAATAACTTATTGTTTTTAAATATTTGCAAATTATTATAATAAATTATTACTAGCTGTTACCCACGGCTTCGCACGCGATTTTCTACAGAAAAATTGGGACGTAGGAGAGCATATTTCTTTTAAACGTCGTCATTACCCTTCTGAGATAAATGATAGTCACTGACAGATACTCCAAGCTCATGATCTATTTAAGATTTAAATTTTAAAACAGCCTCAATATGCACCTGTGAAATAACTGGAATTTTTCCCCAATATTCTATGATTTTTGTATACAATTAAACTATATTAGACCATCGTGGACAGGAGTCCAAAAAGTCGGAATTCATTAGCGCGGAATTCAATGTAATAAATGATGGCGCTCAATGTAATTTTGAAACGAAAATAGGCATATTTTAGGTACATATTATTACAGTCTACTGATTATGAGCTTCAGATGTTAAGCGAAATTGCGTATGGTTTTTATTTTAAGCTTTGCGCGTGTATCACTTCTGGATTAAATTAGTTATATCTCCGATGCTATGATTGAGCTTGCTTTGTTGTCTCGATCGAGAGAATATGTACACACGGAGTTTTGAGAACCATACTTCTGTCAAAAAAAAAAAAACAACTAAGGTTGGTTTTATAACATTCTTTATATTTTGTAGCCAACGTTAGATAGTAATTTTTATATCTGCATTGCTCTTCTGATCAAGCATGAGCATGGTTTATATTAGATAAATATTGCAGTTAAAGGTGAATTTTTACGTCAAATTTGAATTGTATTATCTGGATAGTAAAGTCTATGTTTAACAGTGATTGCAGAAACAGTTGAAACAAAATTTGCTGTTTCTCTTAAGCTTACTCTATGCTTTCAAACTATAAGTGTAAAGAAATTTAAAATAGTAATTAAATTAATTATATTATAAACATATACATTTCTTTTGTTGCATTATATATGTTTACAAAGAACAGCTGATTAAATTTGAAAAGGCTCTTTCACTTAATAACATATGTTTGCTGCAATGCATTTCTTACGGGTATTTCTGTAACCTTTAGAGACCAGTGGGGCGGAATCCTGAATCGGGAACGGGATAAAAAGTATCCTATGTCCTTCTCCCAGTTCTTAGCTACCTCCCTACCAATTTTCAGCCAAATCGGTTCAGCCGTTCTTGACTTATAAATAGTGTAACTAACACGACTTTCTTTGATATATATATAGATTTATTTGAACTGTGGCATTTTCAGCGCGACTATGGTTTTCGATAATTAAACTTTACAGGTACAGCCTTTAGCTGTTTTTTGTTCTATATCTTATATACCTCTTCCGAACTAGGAGAAAGTAATTTAGGGTTGCTACATAAATTATACATTAAAATGTTTAATATTTTCTTTACTAAATACTCAATAGTTAGTTGTTAAATCATTTAATTTCTGAGCGTTAACGAAGGTTATTACTCGTGAGGTAGGCGTAATTTCGTTCCCGTCCGTCCACACGATACTTTGAAAACCAACTAGCCTATACACTTTACATTTTGGATGATTCTTGATTGATACAGGAACACTGAATTTGATAATGGTGCATGTCACTCTGTAGGCTTTGGCTGAGCGTTAGCGAATATTGTAGCGTAGGTCTAATGGGTAACCATGGTGGGAACGAAAAATAGCACAGTAAATTACTTCCTAAACAAATTCAATACAACATAATTTTTCAAACATTTAAAACCATTTCATACTAAATTTTTACGTAGTAGTGTATTATTTAAACAAGAAAATCGATTTAATCCACAAAAACCTAAACATATCATTAAGCAAAACTTGTCGAAAAATAAAAGTGTTTATGAATTCTAGTTTTCTGTAGTGCATTATACATACAGTTCCACATGCTGTGATTGGAATAAATTCTCATTCAAATATTTCAAAAAGCTAAATGTAACGTGTAATGCATTCAAACAAAATACCCTTTAAACTTCAGCCCTATGTAAACTCAATCAAATGTTAAATAAGTTCGTAATCAAACCGAAAATACATTGCGAATGTTTACTCACTTCTTTAAATTTTGTTCGATATGACTTCTAACACCAACGTTACAATTAACTATATTGTAAGTTTATACTGTTCAATACGGTTTAATTTCTCGTATGTTTTCACTACAGTTTAAAAAATGCCAGCGACCCAATAGGATGGCCAGAATATGTCTTAAAAGTAGATAGGCTTTTTCTAGAAAGAATTTCTACAGAAAATGCTAATAGTAGCACGGTAGGATTCGTAGTTTACTGCATTTTTACTGTCATTTTACGTACTAAAACATTTTTATACGAACATTACGCTCCCACATGGAGGCCAATTAAACCAGTCGGCGGCCTTTTCAACCCTTCCCACAAACGTGGACAGAAATTTGAAATATAAACTATTTTCATTAAAACTACAGCACATTGTAGGAAAGCATACTATATTCTTATGGCCTGTAATAGATTTCCTTTCATCTTGATTAAAAGCATTCATTCAGCCATACATTACTCATATGTACGCAATTACCTTTATTTACATAAAAATAACTATTCAATACGTCTCATTAGGTATTCTTGGATTTACAACAATCTGCCAACAGAAAATTACCGTACTATAAATACGATCGTTTTGCATCTTTCTAAAACGAGTTTTATCCATAGTCAATTTCACTAAAGAATGTAATGAATAACTGGTTACATTTAGTTAGCACTTGAACTATAGTTTTCTCTTTATCTTGCTCTTAAAATCGACCTATACAAATGTAACGAACATAATAAACTAAGTATAATGGTATTAAACATTTTTAAACTTTGAACAGCGATTTCTTCCGACTGGGTCAACCTTTTGAAGTCCGGTTTGCGGCATTGTTTTCAGTTCCACTAGACCTTTAAAATGATGTACAACTCAACATAGGCTGTCATTAAAAGTTTTCTTATAACCCCCGACGGGCCGTCCCCCAAAGGTGAAATACGACCACCATGTACACAGAAAAGTAGCTTACAATTTCCAGTAACGGTATACAAAATTTGGTTATGATATCTCTTGTCGTTTAAAAGTTATAAGGTCGTCCTAAGACTTAATGGTCACCCTGTATATATATATATATATATATATATATATATATATATATATATATAAAACACTATTATTAGTGTTATCTTGATTAATACAGGTACCTATTAAATACACTGAAATAATAATTAAGTAGTTTTATTATTCATGTTGGACTACTTGAGAATTATAGCAAGTACAAATCACTTCTATTCTGTTAGCGGGTCAAGGACTAACTTATAATATATTAAGTCATAAACAGGTCAGAGACGCCCTCCTGCTATCAAAGTGGAAATGTGAAACAAAATTAGTTTTGTTAGTAGCATTCTTCCTATTGTACTCGACCCATATTCCCTGTACAGCAGTTTAAATTAATTCTGTGAATTGAAGTTCTACCAAACCAACTATAAAGTCTCATAATTACCGCATATTGTGTTTTAATACTCAAATAACTGTTATGTAATGTCAGCCTAAAAACATATATGAATACAAATTTTATTTCCGCCGTATGTTATTAATGTTATTTGTAATATATTAATATACATCTGAACAGGAAACTAGTGGACAATCTGTCAATGTTATTGTGAGTATTATTATTCATGGTGTTGAATTTTATTACATACAATATAATTGTAACGTTAATACTTCTGATAAATATTACCTGATAAACTAGAACAATAATTATAGTACTGGCTATGGAAAGTTTTCCGCATTGTTTTCCTTCATGTACTTAAAATGTTTTATTTGATTTTGTGAAATATAACGCATAGTTTATTTATTATGTATTTTGAACAACTCTACATTATTTCCATATATTACTATTCGTATACATATATACTTTTAATAATATTTTTTAAGATTCATTAACTGTGGGCCTATAATTTTTCCCAACATTATGATCAGATTTGGCATATTTTGCCAACGTCTTAACGGTTATAATAAGTATACCCTAAATACTTGTGTGACTTTAGATATTATTTTTTTATGATTTCACTTACATGCATTTTAAATTAATTCCCTTGAGGATTTAAACGTAATATTCACAGACTAGAGATAGAGATCGAAATCATAAGATGTAATCACTACCTTCCACGTCAGAATGGCAGCCATTTATAGCAACTGATAAAGAAATCTGGGATAACAGAGTTCATTTTGCATGGGAATTACGGAATCAGAAATAACTGTATAGCGAGATAATTTCATCTTGTTGTTTAACTACTTATAGGAACTGTTTCATTTCAGTATAAGTGTAATAAATTGTGCAGTAAGAATTGCATTCCAAATTTTAATTTGTATATAGTGATGAAATTTTTCAACAGCTATTCGTAAAGTTACGAGTTTGAATAAAAAATCAGTTTTGACTTACAAAGAAGGCAATTTCTATTATTGAATACTAAGCACTCGTAACAGTTTAAAATGTTAAACATAAAAGTATATAGTAGGACATTCCTATGTAGACCAAGATGATCTAAAAGCTAAACTTAACCTGTGTTTTTTATGTATGTCTTATTTTGTAAAGTTATAAAACTCAAATTCAATTTAGCTACTTTTCTTGCAGTCGGATATTAATACTGTGTTATAATATAAAATTTCTATATGGTAAACACCTGATTTTGTTATAGCGTTGTACAGTAAAAATGATAATAATGTAATCATGTGTAATGAATTATACATTTGCTAAATCAAATTAATAACATTTTAACATGTAAATCACAAATTTAGATCTGTAAATAATGTATATATAAGCCTTTAACGGTTGTAATGCTCGTCGTAAACATGTAAACAATGAAGCTTTAGCCGATAATGATGACATGTAACAATATGTTTTTTACGTGTAAAAGTGTGTTTTAAATTAGATTTATCAGCTTTTGTTATTTATTAAAATTTTCACAGTGCTATTATGATTAACAATATTAAACTTCAACATATTCAAGTGCCCGCCTTCTTGAAACGTGAGAAGATAATATAATATTACTCCGATATTAATTGAATGATGCGAGAGAAATAACTATTTCAAATAGGTCTTTTTTCTGTATTGATTTATTGATTAAAAAAATAAAAACCATGTAACTACAGCGACAGAGTATTGCATTGTACCCGTAACTGTAGTAAAATTTTGTAAATGGAGCTATGTATGTCTGAGTGTGTTATTTTAGACTACAACACTAGGTCACATATAGCACGATCGTGTTACAACATATATATCCATTATTATAATAAAGTATATTATTATTAAAAGTATTAATTTATTACTCTAGAAATTATACAATTATGAGTATTAAAAATAATTTTCTATTTCCCTTGCACACGAGTAAGTAGCAGGTTGTGTGTTTGCCTAACATCCTTAGAAATCTAAATGAAAGACATTAAACATATTTTGCTATTAGCAATCTGTTATTTGTACCCATTGTAAACTAACACTAAGCCATTTATATCGCGTAAGTTTGTTAACAAAGAAATAATAAGGTTGCCAAGTCAGCACGTTCACCAAAACATTAACATATCTGTGTTGTGATAAAATCACTGTATAAGGTTTTCAGGGATCTTTTGTAATAAGGTATTCAGAAGTGCATGTTTTGCACTATACTATTCATTATTAAATCTGTCCCTATGGTTACATGCAATAAATCTGCAATAAGACTTATAGTTTGGAATAACCATGTTAATTTTAAGTTAAATTCAAATAACAATAAGCCCTCACAAGCCTATTGATTCAGTGATTGAATCCTAGGACTACGCTCAATCCTGTCATATTTTATTCAAGTCGTGCCCCAAGAGTTTGTCCCACGAGAGAACTCATAAAACCTCATGGAGAGTCATGAACAAACATGGGAACTTTCCTTCAATGTTAGGACTGCTAGGAAAGTACTCGTATTTTACGAATCTGGTTCTTATCCAAGGACTCCAATATTTATGAGTACCTATTCGACGGTGAAAGAAGAAAAATTTGTGTTTATAACTTGAAAATTTGTTTTACAATTTTTTATTGACTCTGGATGCTCAACTAAACAAAACACACGATTTAAAATTTCCTATATTTTTTGTATGCATAAAACTTGTTTATGTATTAATAAAGCATGTTTTTAATTGTTATTCTGAAAACACTACTAGGCCAATTCTTTTGCCTATGTATAAAACGAATGATACTGAATCCAGAAATGTAATGAACTCATGTATTTTTATATACATAGCTTTATCAGATGTATGGCAAAAATATGTGCGTACAAAATATTTTAGAAATCCTCAATTTCTATTTACGTAATGTTTATATAAAGAAATCTAAGGAACCAAATAATTTAAAAATACAAGAATATCTACATATCACTATGTTCACAATTAAAAAAATGTTCATCATTGTCGCTCTTATGGTGATATTGGAATATCCAGTTTTTTATTTGAAAATATAGAAAAAAACTAATTTGAGGATAATTGCGACTGGAGGTTAGTAACTGATTCAGCGTATTGTTTCATGAGATGGATTATGTTAGGATGCAGTAAAGAAATTAGTTTTGAAGTTTTTATTATAACTTCAAGATACAAGTTTCTGCATGTTCTTTTTTGTATTTTTGTTGTACTAGTAGCATTCGGTTTGGACGTAACAGATAGTAGATAGGAACAGAGTGGCCAACACAATTTCCTTCTAGGAGGAATAAAAAACCGACAGTCATAATGAAATCTAATTTTCCAAGTATGTCAAATAAAGCCTCTTCTTTTTAATAATATAGTTTTCTAGTAATTCGGTAAAAAAATACTTTTTAAAATAGTGGAATCCGGTTAATACCAATATACCACAAAACGCAGAAGTCTGAAGCATCATAACAGAAATGGGCAAATTATGGAAGAGGGGGTTATTAAATTAATTTGTTTACAGCTACTATAAAACTTCCTTTTATGTTACTTTATGTTAGCTTATTAAACTTTGCTAAGATTATAACATTTGCATTGATTATTACTTGACGTTATGACCAAACAAAGTTAGTGAATTAATTTAATTAAAGGCTAACTTTGTCACGTCGAGGATTAACAGCTTATTACATTACATAATTTCTCATATACTGTATCACAGTTTTACTTTTACTCTATAATTTTTGTAAAATTAAGTATCGTACAACCAATAACATTTAAATTTTGAACAGTTAAACATATTTAAATGGTAAAATATATGTTATAACACATATATAAATAGATAGCTTTCGGTTTGAAGAGCTTCAACATCTTCAGTAAAAAAAATTCAATCGAATTTTCGTCTGTACAGGAGAGTTGAAAGGTGGGGGGTAATGCTTTCCTTTGATTAGCTGAAGAATTATTTATAAATAACAAACATGACAAAGACTGGTCCGTATGGTTTCGGCACTACTAATGTTTGGCTACCACGTTTCCAAAACTTTCTACCTTCTTTCTTGAGCGTTTCATTAGTTTCTCTAATCCCCCTTGGATATTAATATGGAATTTTATCTTATCGAATTATATTCCATGTTTAAATTTTAAAAGGGATATTTTCCATACAGCGACTTTTGTATGCCTAGTCACTCATTATGTTATGTAGTATCGAAATTTATCCAATATCAATGAAGAAAACTGTAATGTAATTTCTAAACAAAATAATAGAGAGTTGCATTTATATAATAGATAAAATAGACATATTAAGCACTTTAGAGGCTCAGGCGATTTTTCCTACTTTACTTAAATGGATATTATGTATCGATAAATGTTTATTAATTCACTTGCAGACAGTTTAATATACAAGATTATTACGTTTAATGTACCAGATTATTTTATGATATACTTATAAATAAACCATAATTTCTTTATTAAGTTTAAACTTGATAATGTGTTTTAGACTGTATAGTGTTGCGTTTTAGGAAAAGTATTTTATAAATTAAACTATATAGAAATATCTGTACTTTGAGTATTGTTATCAATAAAACGCGTTACAAAGAGATAAAGTTAGAACGTATTGGGACAGAGACAGTAACTGTAATGGGTCCGACACGTATGGGAACAAATGTCGTCACAAACTATGGTACGTGGCCTGACTACTGAAAACTCCTTACTACAGTTTTCAGAGTATTTTTTTATGAGGGATATTGTTTTATTACAGGGGTTCATACAATTTTTCACAAGTTGTTTACAAGTTTACAATTAAGTTCTCGTGAACTGCAATTGAAACTGCAAAATTACTATGTAAAACATTTTGGATTGAATCTTGTCTTTTTTAATATTTTAAACCTTTATCACAATACTAAATGTGACATAGAGAATAATATTTATCCCAGTGATATAATTAAAAAGAAAATTGGACATACATATTGGGAAACTGAATCCTCGAGTTAATATTTCCGAAATATTTCTTAATATGGTAAGTACCGAAATTTTCTCCCAAAATAACCCATTACGCAATTTAAGAAATTGTTTTAGTTGCCGATTTTTTTAACACTTTGCCAAACAGAATAATTTGTAATCTAATGAGTATACACTTATGCCTTAACAAATCTGAAAATATTTGTGAATCCAGATAAACGATCAATATGTACAACCTTATAAAACTAACAAATTGGCTGATCACTTGAGAGGCTGTATAAACTTCACTTCTGGATGTCTGTCTGTCTGTCTGGACTATATCTTGAAGAGGAAATGATATACTGACTTAAAACTTCGCATAAAGTTTGGCTTGAATACGAGAAAAACTGAGTTCGATGATGCTGCATATCTACAATAAAATAGATCCATTTTTAAACTCTTGTCACAAATCCAATCTCCGTCTGAGCGAGAAGGTTTATTTTTATTTAGAATGACTATGGTGTAATTAGCTGCAAATACCATGCATTAATTACTAGGTTTAAAAAAACTTTTATTTTAGGGACGCTTCCTAGTTATAAACGACATTAACATTTCCTCTTACAGCGTAAAGTTAAAAACTCGTCAACTAATAACATATTTTTTTATAATTGTTATGAGAGAAAATAACACAGTCAATGAAATTTACTATACAACAATGAACAAATGTTTTATTGTTCATTGACACACATCAATATTACACAATGCACACAATATACTTATACATAAAATACAACATTATACATATTCATTTCCATCATCTATCCTTTATATGCATTAACAATGTATTCTTTACTTTTTGAACTTTACATTGTGTTGCTATGGAAAAAGTTTTGGCTAACCGACCGTATTAGTGAGTTAATACTGAATGCATATGATGTAATTAGCCCATGCGCAAAGTTAAGCTTCTATCGTGAGTGTAAATCTAGTCGGGGATGATTGATGTTGCCTGATTTGTAGTAATGACATGTTAAGCCTAACGTTTACCAGTAATCTGTTTGGTATGAGCATTTTACACTAAACAAAGGCAATTCATTTGACAAAAATATTTTTTAAATTACAGTTTTCTCCTTTTATAACGTTCTTGGGTGTTTGGTTTGAACGATCCCTTACTTGGAGACTGACTACATGTAATGAATCTTTTGCATTAGACCATTTCAGCTATTTTTGCTATGAAAATTTTAAAACATCCCTTTAGCAGAGAGATCATTCTTGTTTTATATCGAGGCTACTGGGAGAGCCTACTTCTTCGATATGGGATCGTAATATGGAGGTCCTTCAATTTACTGGAAAAATTACTCAAGTGCCAGAAACGGAATCTTTGAGTAACTTTTGTATTAAGTCCTCGAAATTTTTGCAAGATCATCTTTCAGCAAAATAATATTCTCACCGTATTTAGCTTTATACTCAAAACACTGTAATATTGACATTCAAACTTACTTTAATATTGAAAAATCTGGTGATTTCATGGCTTTATTATTTGAAAGGGATCCATGATGAGTGTTCCTATACACTGAAAATCAACCTTTGAGGGAAGTCCATTGTATGCTGGGTTACGTTCAATAGACCGACAACGGAAATAAGGGAGACTAACTCATAGACACCTTTAAACAGACACTGACTTTTGACTTTGAAGTTTTAATTCTATTCATTTAATATTTACTGTAGGTTATTAATATTGATCCATTCCATTTATATAACCGTGTTCAGTTTTACTTATTCTGATGGTTGATAAAAATGAAATTATTTTCTTTTATTTTAACTATGTATAGGTGAAACCTTATAAAATTACCTATCGTATATTTATATTCGTATTAGTATTATTGATGAACCACAGTAATTGTAACATGTCATTATGGACAGATGAAAATGTGAAAATAAAAAGAAAGGAAAATAAATGGAATTCCTGCTGCAAATGATTGTTAATCATCACATCTGTGTCCTCTCGATCAGACCTATTTCAGTGACGTAGATTCCAAAATGCATTGTCTATTCAAGATTAAAGCAGACTAACTTGTTTTAAGTTAATAGAAAAATATCACAAACATTTTATTTGCGTGTTTCTGATCGAATTTCCATGGACAAACCCCGCGCCGCTACAACCGATATAAAGCAGCAACCCCAGATACGCGTTACCAGCAATAGGAGTAATTGATGAACTTAGTTTTTATTTTGAAACTGTAATTATATTATATTACATTGGTCTTTAGTTTTTTGGGAATTTTGTGTAAACCAATAGAAAATTATTCTGTATACAGATAGTAACACGCAACAATAAATGCTGTTACGTCATTAAATTTCATGAGAAGTTTTGTTAGGCGCTCAGGCAATTAGACTAAATATTTTCTGTGGTTAGTGGGTCTTTTAGAATTAACAATTCTATTATAACATTTTCTTCTCTAGGCATACATATACCGAATTAAATTACGAATGCAACAACACGAAAATAAACCAATGTATAAGAGCATCTACAAGCTATTTTAACGTTTTACACGAAAGTCCCACCCATACATTAGGCCACTGTCCTAGTATATAATTAAAATTTGAAAATTAGGCTATTTAAACGTTCTAGTATATAATTAAAATTGGAAATTAACACACAAATGAAAATACTGAATCCCGCTTGGTAGACAATCTATTTGCGAGAGGATTACGTTAGTCACAATAACTCAAAGATAAATAACTTGTAGTGTAAAATGATAACGTAAAGAAGAATTCCCATTTGAAAGGAAGATTGAGTTATTACTGAACCATTGATGTTTAGCTTGATGCTCTATTATAGATATAACTCATATTTGTAAATGAAAGAATGTATTTACCATCAATAACATTGAATCTTTTAGTTTCAAATATATTTTCTTGTTTTTTAAAGAAGGTTGTACTTACATCTATTTAAGATTGTAATGTAAAAGAATATAGCTAAAGTTTGTGTTTGTCAAAGGAGGTCTGTATTTAAACAGGAAATATAGAATAGTATAATATAAAATTTCCTGTAAAAGGTACCTCTTAATATGATGCCCAACGTGCTGAGTAACAGGCTTTTCTGATTGTTGCTTGTAAAACTAAGTTTACAGTTGCTAATTTAATTTTGATAGATTAGTTACATGATTTAATAAGTCACAAGCTAATATTTTGTGTGATTGGACTCAGTTTGATTGAAAATAACTCTTTGTTTGTCTAGCTACTATCATTGTTATCTATAAAACTAGTGATACAATTTTCTCTGTTGCTCAACCAAATGCCATAGAGTGACATGACCATCATTGAAAATTATTGTTTGTATAAGGTTGATTCAATATGAATATTTAGTTTAGCTTAAGTTCACGTCACTCTTTATTCCGAGTCAAAAATCTGATTCTGTTACAGAATTTTCTCCTGGAATGTAGATTCATGTTCATATGAAGAGATCCAATAAATTCTGTGATGAAGAAGGACTATATACAGAGCCACCTTGGCTCTAAAATAAATTGTGGAAAGGTATTATCCTCACGAGCCAATGACATTTTTTTATCTTTCAGACGAACATGGCTCAAGATTCCAGAAACCAAGTCTCTGACAATGTCCGATTCTAGACGCTGCTCTAAGATGAAGATGAATTGAAACTAAACTTAAATTCGCAGCTAAAAACAGAATAGTCTTTCAAAGCCATTTCATTCCTTTGTCTTTAACCTCAATCATGTTCTTAATTTTTTAGGGTGTGAAGGAGTTATGGATTACATATTATACACAGTGTGTCAATTAATAACTCTATTAAATATCATTATATGATTTCACAAGTAAAATGAGTATCAAATTTCGTATAATATTGCCAAAAGTAAACATTATTTTGTAATAGTTATTTAGTGCGCTTAAATAGGTTTAGATCGTATAAATATTTTACAACTTTTCTCTCCATAGGATAAAATTATTTAAACAGAAAGTCTGTATGATAAGTTTTACCCTTTTAGTAATATTAATTATGACATAGATCAAACACAATTATTATTTAATACAAAATCAGACAATAAACGTTATTAAAGAAGATTAATATTTTTATTACATAAAACAGTTATAATGATTTTGCAACAACGTAACAAGCGATTTTGAATTTCTAGAATTATTTTCCTATGATAAAAAGAAATGTGCAATTTATATAAATCACTGGAGTAATGCAAAACAATTCTAAGCCGCGTACTAAGGCTTGTTTAGATATTGAAACATGAAATATAATGGTACATTTATATGAAATGTTAAAGTTAAATTATACATAAAATAAATTGGTAAAGTTTCATGACTTCCTGGAAATGTTTTTCAGCAGACATCTAAAGGCCCGTATATATGATTTCCCCAGAGTAATATATAAGACAGAGACAGGAAGCCGCTCACAATTACATTATAAGCAGATTGAATTGCCTCAAGACCTTTAAATTGAGTATAACCTCAATTTAACAGAGTTGTTTTGACATTGCTTTACTTTTACAGCTTTTTTAAGATACAGTGATGGTAATTTGAGGAACTATACACTTCGTTTATATTATTGAATATGACAGAAACAGTAGAACCATACATGTATATACATATTATGTATGTTTATGATTCAAAAATTTTCTCAGCATAGTGTTAAACTACAATTTACATTTTTAAGAGTGAAACTTAAGAGGTTTCTATCTATCTGATAACACATATAGTGTAAAAATTAACCCAAAATAATTGTATATTCGTACAGACGACAATATTTATAAAACTGTATTATTCTACTACGAACTTATTGCGTCTTAAGTAACTTAAAAATAAACTTCAAATATGTTTAAATAGTTTAAATTATCATATATGGTTAAACCGACAATAAAAAGTAAAACAAAAATTGGTTTGTAATATAAATAAATATGATCGTTTTGTCAAGAAATATTCCTATAACATTGTTTGGAGTATTAATCAATAGCAGATACGGGTAGAACTCCACTGGAGTTGATTGTAATCGAGTCGTTTGAACTCAGTGATGAAGGATCAGGATCGTCAAAGCTGTCTGATCTGTGATTGCTAATCGCTCTCGTTCTACTTTGAATGTCTGATTGCCTTGAAAACACAAGCAATGATCGGATTGTACCTTACTAGAACTTTTATAAAAACGTGTGCTTTAATTTCAATTTTTTTCAACGCAAAACCGTAACACTAACCAAATTAAAATAATTGACCTGAAACTCTAAAATACTATTATCTAGGAACAGTAGGAACTCAAGGCTCCTTGGGAAGACGTGATTAATTGTGCCTATAATATTTCAACGTCCACGGCCTGTCCTCCCTTTACTTGTAGAGGGATATACTTTTCGTTACATATCATTTCACTAAATTAAATTATATTAATACTTTGGTTTTCTAATATTGAACAGGAACGTGGTGAATTAGAATTACTATTTATTTCTTTGCATTTCTTCTTTACCTTTTTTATATTCCATGGATATTTGCTTAAAGTTGAATATACACAACAATAATAACACTAATATTCTATTTGATTATTATTTTCCTCGAATTATGTATATGTTTATACCTAATACGACGTATGTCTTACTTTTCAATCACCGCTTGCTACAAATTCTTGGTATTTGGATTAATCTAGGAGCGATATGTATTAATATACAATTAATTACTACGATACCAGTATTTCATATTCAGCCAAAAAGAATCCAGTGGCACTTAATAGTCTTTTCGGGCCTTAAAAATATTTTAATTCGCTGTTTTGAGTGCAGTTTGTTTAAACTAAAAAAATGCATTTAGAATACAACTGCTGACGCAAATCGTGTTGTACTTTCGACTATAGACTCGATCCCCTACATTTAAATTACTAACCGAAACAATGTAGCGTTACATGTGTAATACAAACTTGAGACACCTAATGGGAGGTGAAAGGATATCAGGATTTCGGAAATGTTCCATCGTTGTATGTTACAAAAGTTTACACGACGTCTCAAGGATTGGAATCCATCCTCTTTGTCCTTTGTGGGGAGGGTTTATACAAAAATAAAGACCAGACATAAGAAATGAAGGGAAATACAATGGTTCAACCGTACCTAAGAGATGCTTGGAGCCCAGTTGAGGCGTTTTCACTAGGCAACATGTTCTTTAATTTTGAATGTATGCATATCCTGTCTCCACCTGACGAAGAGGATGGATTCTAATCCTCGAAAACGTCGTGTTATACGTTTTAACGTGTAACATATAAGGATAGCAAATGTCCTCTTGTCCTTGCAAACCTTCTATCGTCAGTAAACAAACTTTTAAGAAATAATTGGAGTCATCAGAATATATTTCAACCATCGGATTTAAATACTTCAACAACACATATTTTTGAACGAAAATATTCACTTATTCAATATAGGAAAAGGCTATGGTAATAATATGCTCCTAATATTTTACAAAGAATGTAAATTCATGAATAAGTGGCTAGTTGATAATTTTACACACTAAAACAATTTATCCAATACCAACCAACAAGGATGTATGGGCAATGATTTCAAAATAACAAATTCAAGAGTTGCATGCAATATTGTATGTGGTTTTCTTTATTTTCTTACTTTGGTCTAGCTGATGCTCTGTATTGCTGAATGTGGATTCACTTCCTTTAAGAAATACAACTACAGGAACTAAATCAACCAGATTAATTTATTTTATACTTTATTATTGTACCTTACTTAAGTTGCAGCTTGATAATTTATTTCAAATCTTCTATTTCCTTTTAGTATGAATACTGACTGACTTTTATTATACTTTCATATTCAATTAGCGTTTTCCAAAATGTTTAATTTTAAAATTTAGTTTGATTAAATTATGTTGACAAATTACATATTTAATAAAAAATAAATGGCATTACATATAGTATTGTTGCTAATCGAAATGAAACCGCGTTACAAAGAGATACAGTGAGAACGTATTGGGACAGAGACAGTAACGGTAATGGGTTGACACGTATGGGAACAAATGACGTCACAAGCTACGTAAGTGTCCTGACTACTAACATTTCTTACTCTACAGTTTTTGGGATTTTTTCTCGAAAGAGAGATTACGGTTTTGAGTTTCATACAATTATTTTATACTTTTTTAAATAACTATATTCATAAGACTGACTATCATATAAACAAGAATGAAAACTGGTAAGTAGATGATAAAAGATTTTGCTGACGTAGAGTAATCTGCTTTATCATTTTTATCTCTGTACAGAATATAAGATGCATATGTATGTTTTCTTGTACAAACTTATTTACAACACGGTTTTAAACTTATTTGCACGACCTGAGTTAAATGTTTGGAAACAATTTTCACATAAATACTTCATACAAACTCTTTAAATATTATAAACGAATATTTAATGCATTAATATTGAGTAGCGACGGTGTTGTATTTTTGTCATTGTTGTCTTCTTTTGTCAATTTTTTCCTTAAAACATAACCCAGCTGATATATAATAGTCCCGGTACACCAGATGTATATAAGAGAAATGCCAGCTGGTGCAACGTGAAAAATACAGAAGAATGGTTTCACAACTGAAAGCACTGTTGTATATATACGAGTATACCACATTGAAGGAAATGGCACAAAGAAAGAGACTCTCTCATTGAACGAAAACGGGTGACGTTTCCAAGGCATTGAAAAAGTTGACTGAAGTGAAAAGTGAGCGCTGACAATAATAATTTCTGCACCACCGTGACATAACTATTCCTTCAAATCAACAGAGGAATTCGTATTTTTTTTTTCTTTTGACGCTGTTAACACAAAATAGTTGGTGATGTCATTATTTTTCGTATTGACCTTCGTTTACCGGTTGTATCAAATTTAATATAAAATTACATTAGTACGAGACCTATCATTGCTAGCCTCAGTTGTGGTAAAAACTATTGTTAAATGCATTCAGGCCTGAGGTATAATGTTTAAGCTTCGCATGAATATAGAGGTTTAGTTTCTTGCACTAATATTACAGTTATTTATTGAAATCTCTTATTGTTAATAAATAATAAAGCCAAACGTCCATGTATTTAATGATATCTCTCGTATACTTTAGCTATTTTTGTTATGCAATAGGACTTTTTTATTCAAATGTCATTGATTAAGAGCTTTGACGATAAAACGTTTACTCACTTAGTGTAAATTGTGTTGTGTAACAAGATTACTATAGCAAGTGTTACAAATATTTTTATGTATTAATTTCACAATCGTTTTATATTGTTTTTAAAATTATCAGTACAATGCGTTAGTAGTGATTTAATAGTACGTGTTGTGCTTTTTTCCTCTTTTTCAATCATCACAACCTTAATGAAACATTCTTCCATTCTTTTTTATGCAAGAAGGTAAAAGGTAGAATTAAGTAAAATCTTTTTCTATACGTTAGCTATGTAGTCTTATTTCTAAAGGATAATTCCTTATACTTTAAATCCTACGTTTGTTCAAAACTAAGTATCTTGTCTAATGGAATAAGAAAAAAAAATAATATTTATTAGCTGTTTATTGAACAAGGACATTTTTCTCTTTTTAGGATATCCGGCCACGTTCCTAATCTAAATCACGGTAGTCTGTTCTAATGGACACCAATATAACTATATGTCATATATATATATATATATATATATATATATATATTGAGCTGAGTATTAGAAGAAAAATATATCGTTGTTAAAGTAATGGTAAGCTATTACTATATGAGATCGGAATGATCTATACTTTATCTGAGATGCAATAACGACTGATAAATCCCTTCTACAGTCTAGCCAGAACGCTGAAACACGAGGGTAATATAAATTGCTGCATTACTCTCCAGCAATTACATTCCTTTCAATTTTGGCTAGTTTGCTCTTTGAAACAATTCACTAACTACTAGATAGTGTTGTGTGCACAGTATAAAAAGCCGCACAGAAATAGTATACAAATATTTTTGTTATTAATGTATATGACTTAATATTACATTAATAACAATAATATTGATATATTATTTCAAATTTACAGTTACATTAGGCTTTGGTTTATTATTTAGAATACTCTTGGATATCATAGTTCAGGCATTCCTATGTGAAATAAATAAACTGGTGAGCTTATCCAGTGACCATTGGACTTATCGTCCGATCTAACAGTCTAACTTATTGGTGGATACATCGCGGGGTCCCGTCTGTCTGTCTGTCCATTGTCAATGAACATCCTTAGACTCCCAAGCAGTCACTCGTACCGTCGTAGCTGTTCGGGAGATATGGACTGGTCGTGGTCATCCACAAAGTCTCGTGATTTGTTCTCTCTTTAGCAGAGTTTTGGATCTCGATGGCCTCTTCTCTTACTCGTTAGGAGTCGCTCCGTATGAGTCACTCTGAATAACACATGCTCCGATCACAGTCACACACAAAGGCCAAAGAAGAAGAAGAAGGTCTAAAGCTTGTAGTAGAAGTGACGCCCCGGGTACCGATTCACTTTGTGAACGTGGTTGCCGAATTAGTACCACACCAAAGCCCTCTCTTGTGCGATGAAGATAGTTCCTCTCTAAACCTGTAACCTACCCCGATGCCAGTGACTTCTCTTACAGACAGCAGAAAGTGACTCGTTCTTCCATGGATCCTACTGCAGCTCTGGAAACCCTTGTCTAGCTGGAAGTACTCCCCTTGGATGAAGCGCAAGAACATAATATAAACACTAGTGAGTTGTTATCCACCCGCATGAAGTGCACACTTTCTATATCCTTTTTCACTTGTCCTTCTATTTTCCATCTCCGGGTTTAATTTTGGTAATTTTTATTTTATTGCTATCTCTCAACTTAAAATTTTGGCTCTTAGGATGGATTCAACGTCTCTTCATCTCTCATATGTCACAATATCCTTTAAGTTTATATTGAAAATAATTAGAAAGAATCTCCATGATGTTTATTCACAGCCCATATTGTAATAGAAACACTACTGGTTCCACGAAAACAAATATAATGTAGGATTTAAATTATAAGATTCTCATTACGTTGGTCAATGTAAATAAACTAAAGAATTAAATTCCATTCACTAGGTATGATAATTATACTAACCATACAATACTGTTTACGATAGACTACTCGTATAACAACTAAAGTAACAATTTATATAAAGAAAATATCATCTTTTAGGGAGGTAGAAATGCATCTTCTGTATATCTGTCTGCGCAATATCTAGAATATATAATGAGCTACATGCAAGTCTCTCTGTGGAATCTGACTAGCTATTATCTCCTGATTAATAGTTATTACATACTAGCTGCAGAATGTGGGGTAAGCTGATATATTTATC
This sequence comes from Homalodisca vitripennis, assembly GCF_021130785.1. Taxonomy (NCBI): domain Eukaryota; kingdom Metazoa; phylum Arthropoda; class Insecta; order Hemiptera; family Cicadellidae; genus Homalodisca; species Homalodisca vitripennis. The sequence continues at coordinate 80,742 of NW_025777934.1, forward strand.
TTGAGGTGAGAATCATCTTTAAACATAGAATTATAAAGCAAGTAGAAGTTTGCTTTAAACATACCTTAAAATATGCATGCAAACAGTTTCATGTTGGATGCATACAAAACACCAAACCAGGCAGACACTTTTATATCCGTGACGAATGTCAGTGCAGTCGTCAACACATCAGAGTTATGTCAAGTTGTGCGGTCAGCTGTCTCTTCGTAGACATGGAGGAGAGTTGTGTTTGTAACACAGCAAATTTCCTACATCATTTACAGACCTGTAGAGGTGAATGTTATGTACACGAATGAGTGGACTTCTGCCAACTTAAGCCACCACTTTGTTGTTTTCATCTCGCTAATATTCATGCAATGATGAATATGCATTGTCAGGTTGAGTTGCTTCTTGTATAATATGATTGGATTGAATCATACTCATGTACACTTAAGAGGGCTTACTGTATTCTTAATTCAGTAAAACGTATGATTTTTATTAAATATTGTGTATGTATTTGCAGTATTGTTGGTTTATCGTTAAAGTCTAAGCGTAAATGAAGCCTATCACCCAAGGGGCTGGAAGCGTACATTTATATCTGACTTTTTACGCGGTATTTTAAACATTATTTCTTACAGTTTTTCAACTAAAAACCTTTTTCACGTAACCATTTATACGGCTAAAAGCAGACATTAATCAACAATACCGGCTCATTAATTATATAATTGATTGAATTATTTATTATATTATGGTGCTCAAAGTAGTTAATTTTGTTTCACACTTTAAATCTGCAACTATCTGCACTATCATCTTGTAACAAATGTGACACAATAGATTGGGTATATTATACATCAGGTCAGCTGTTGGAATGCAGATATCGACAGGGTGCGGACTTGGGGCTTTTGTTATCTCGGAGAGGTATTCACTCTTCGCTCTATTATTTGGAATGTTCAGTTTCAGGTCGAGGTTAGGCTGCCTCAGCCACAAAGCCACGTGGCGTCGCTTCTTGAGCTGTATTATTAAAATTTTAAGAGATATAGCCTATTAAAAAATGTGTTGAATAATTACCAAACTGTATGATCTGACAATTAATAAATCAGATTTAACCCTAAAGTGAACTAAAACATTTCCAAGTGTTAATACACATTTATAAGTAAACGCAATAGGTTATAAACTTAGGGTATTCAACTTGTTACCAAATTACTTTCTGGAACGTCGTAATTTATGAAAAAAAAACTAATGCATTTAAAATGTACCAGTGGCCCTTCTTAAATATGACTTAATTGCGATATCGGGACTTATATGATGGAAAGCTTTCAATAGATAGCATTTTATTGTGTTACATAAACAAAAACCAGGTTTACATATGAAGAGTGTGCTCTGTAAGAACGTATTTAAGCTATTTTGTTGTTTAATACTTACCGTTGTTACTTAATATAAGTGCTAGCTTTCAACTGAAGTAAATATGTTAGGAATGCAGTTGTTGATAAACACATATATCTCCAGGTTCCTTAATGCCTCCATCACTACAGCGTTATTGGAAAGAGATAATGTGTGCGTCTGTACTTTATGTGTGGCGGGTGTCTTATATAGGCAGTTTATATGTGGGATAATATTATACTACGTCTCCTTCCGGTTGAATTTCTTACCTGGTAACACATTTTCAAATGATTTGCAGGAGTTTTTTTTTATTGTTATTTAATATGTACTGTAATATGTATTTAGTATGTACCAAAAAGTACTGTTTTTTTTTCAATACAATTTAAGAAAGCCCAACTTGTGTGGTATTGTTGTTATTTTAAACAGTGTATTATTATGGAAAGACAAATACTATTAATATTATAATACTCAAAACGCTCTTATACTATCAAAGTCTTTTACAACACTGTTTAAACAAAGCACAATACTTGTCATATCGATGTTATTATAAATAGTTTTCTATTGAGTAAGGACAAATATCGTATTGACAGTATTAAACTGCTAGTATATTTTTTCCTGAGTACAAAAATTTGTATAATTTTGTGGATATTTTAGGTCTTGAAGTTTGAGATTTTTTTCTGAATAAAATGTAGGCTCTTAATGTTTATTCTAATGTGGTTATAACACTTAGGTAAAACGCGCACAATATTTTAAATTATTTACAGTAGGATTAAATAAATACTCTACCAATATTTTCAAGCGTCCGTCTAAAACAAGGCAACTTGGTGTAAATTAATTAAAAATAAATTTCGTTGAATACAATTTAAAAGTATTAAATCAGGTTAGCGGTGTTCTAGTACGTAGTCATGTAAGATTTATATTACTAAATGGCGTACAGACAACTGAAGTTAGAAAAACACGGTATTTGATTATGAAAATGATCAAATGTAGGTTACCAGTAATGTTCTTTATAACTCTCACGAGAATTTATAAACATATGTCGTAACAGGCTTCGTTAAAGTTACATAGGAAACTAAGTGTCTATAGGTCATTTCATGCAGGACATTTTATGAGGATAGACAAACACAGCCATTCAGAAAAATCTATTAATTCCTACAGCAGGAAAAAGAATATGTGTCAGCTTAAAGGTAGTAAGTAGACAATGAACATACGCAACATTAGAATATATACTTGTCTATGTAGAGGTAACGATTTATGCACACTATAAACTCTACAGATTAAATCCCATTCGAGATATATTGCCTAAAGACAGATTCATATGTTTATTCATTAAGTTTGGTTTTATAGCTGCTATTATATAATAAAGATCTACCCATTAAATCACAATGAGACATTTTTGTACATTTTAAGTTGGTTACATAATATGTGTTTCAATTAGGAAATGCTAAAACTAATATGATTTAACTTATTTTTTAACATATTTTTTTAATGTTTACTGACGCTCAGGAAGTCCGATAAAATGGCATTTACCATTATCTAACTCAGTTTTTTCTGTACAAAATGAAGCTAGTATATAATGAAAAATTCCAAGTCTAAAAATCTGGGTTTCAATATATTGCGCGTTAAATCAGATTAAATATTACAAAAATATATTATTTTAGAATCTTGGACTTCGCTAACGCTCATCAAATGAACTGTACACAACACTACAATACATGCAATGCAGTAATAGTTTGCAATAGAAAAAATACACAAACTACACAAATACTTTGATTTTATATCTTGTTATACATATTTTCTATAAGAATATCCAACATTAAATTGATCATATGGCAACATAACTGATGGTTACCTCACGACAGCCTTATTGAAGTATAAAAATACAATACTAAGCCTAATACTTATAAAAGTATGAAAAATACGATACTGTACTGTATTCTACATGTACTCACAGAGTGTTTGATATTGAAGGATATCATTCTACAAACAAAGGGAGGACAGAACCTGAGTAGTGGATGTTGAAAGGCACAATTAATTACGTCTTCTCAAGGAGCCATGAGTTCACACTGCTCTTAGATATAAATCTTTTAAAATCTTTTGCTCGATTATTTTCATTTTGGTTATCTACATTTTTAAGTTAAAGCATTGAAATTAGAACACACGTCTTTATAAAAGTACTAGTAGGGTACAGTCCGATTATTGCTCGTGTTTACAAGTAATCAGTCATTCAAAGGAGAATAAGAGCGATTAGCAATCACAGATCAGACAGCATTGACGATCCTGATCCTTAATCACTGAGTTTAAACCACTCATTTACAATCAACTCCATTGAGGTTTCACCTGTATCCGCTTTTGATTGATACTCCAAACTGATGATTATTCTAAACTTATAAAAAACTATGGAGGAAAGTTGTGTTTAATATTTCAACATTGTTGTCTATCATTTACATACCTGTTGATAGAATGTTATGTCCTTGAACGACTGGTCCTTTGAAGCTCTCACTTTTCTGATTTTATCTCGCTAATATTCATGCAGAGCTGAGTTGTTAAATTGTCAAGTTGAGTTTATCGTTATGTCATCCAAGAAAAACATGTATTATGACTATACAATATTGTGTACATAAATGCACCGTTATAGGCTGGGCATTACCGCTCAAGGCGTTGAGAACATTTAAAATCTGCATGTCTGTCTGACCACATGAATCTTCATTTCTACGAGATTGACGATGGTACATGTTTTTTATTTCTACATTTCTACATGATTGCTTTGAGAAAATCAAGGATAAATAAATTTCTACTCAAAATGATAATAATTATATGACCTTTTTACATGGAACCTCACGGTGCTAGGAATGAACCGATGAAAAAAGAATTATTCAGCATTCTTATCCACTTGATTATGATGACTATATTATGAAATTATCGTTTGGATGTAAGCAACAATATGGAAAAGTTTTTGATTTAAAAATAATCAAGATTATGGTATGAATAGGATTTTGGATTGTTTAGAGAAAGTAGGAAATCCGTTATGAATGAATGTATACGTAATGGATATGAACGTATAATAGTTTTTTTTAGTAGATGTACTCAACGCTCTAACGTGGCTACGAGAAAATAAATATAGGGGAGCAAGAGATGGGAAGTTAATGAGTATTAGGGTACTGAAGTTTATATAACTGGGTGTCACTAAACGCTCAGCCTCTAACGTCAGTTGCTGATGCGAAAACAAATTTATGCTACTCTGTACACTCTATAAGTGTCGAAGATGTCACCTGGAGGGTTTTAATCTGATGTTAAAATCCACCCCTACTTCCTCTACATCGATATTAATCCTTATAGCGCCACGGTCCGATATATCGGATCACCCTACACGTTTTCCATGTAATACGATGTAGCCCTACAATTTGTTTCAATATAAGTAGACAAATCAAGTTCCTATTACTTCAGTATCCATTTTTGAGAGATTTAAAACGTAAGTATAATTTTGACTGGTCCTATTTTAGGTTTTGTTCTATGAAGTTCCGTCTTTATAGGTTAACTTTCTATCTAACGTATTGAAAGTTGCATAGTTGATTTTGACTTCCTCCCCGATCAAGGAAATATATATATAATTTCAATAAACATTGAATCACAAAAAGTACTTTATGATTCACTGCCGGCGGAGCAAGTACTGTTTGTGATTCAATGTTTTTTGAAATTAAATAAGGCTATTGCCATTTATACAGTTTAATGTAAACAAAAGTCGTTTGACAGTATAAGGTCTTCCGATCATATGTCAGTTCGCTTATTTAAACGCATATGTGACAGATACAGTAAGACACAAAATAATTGAATCGGAAAAAGTAAGCGCTCTGTGGTGTAATGGTAGCACATTCACCCGGCAAGTGAGAGATCCGGGTTCGACCCCCGGCGGAGCAAGTACTTTTTTGATTCAATGTTTATTGAAATTAAATAAGGCTATTGCCATTTATACAGTTACAGTATAAAAAAATATATTCGGAAATACTAATAAAAATGTGTATGGTGGGTTAATCTTTGAAGATAGATATATGCCACTGCGGAAAATTTCGTAGGCCTTTCTAAACTATAAAGTTTTTTAATACATTATTTTATTACATTATTACAAATTCGTAAGGTTTATTCAGTATTAATAATAAAAACGCTAAAAACTATAAATTTTTGCACTATAAAAAATTTCATTCACTTTCTATGACTAAAATATTAACGCTTCTTATTTAGTTACGAAGTTCGTAACGAAACGGGCAATAGAAACTGTATCAAAATCCGTTTAATAGTTTTGAAAATATCTATGCACAAACAGACCAACATAAATACTACTTTAATTTATACTAAGTGTTGATACAATTATATGCTAATAAGTTCTCTTCATAATGCGTCCAAGTCAAAAAGCATTACTTCAATAAAGCCAATCGAGTGCGCTTTATTTAGTCTAAACGTAATCGTTCATTAAATCACGTCCCAAAAGCGTTTAATCTACGAGGTAAAATGAAACTCCTTCCAGTGTTTCACTCGCAAAGCAATGATTATTACTTTAATTAAAACTGTAGCTGTCAAGAAGGTAAAATTAAGTTTTATAAACTTTTCAGACTCATCTTCTTAAATACGGGTGTCATCTCAGTAACGCGTTAACATTTACAGTTATTTTTATAGGTTAGGTAAGTAAAAAAACTGTTTCTTTCTTTGTTATGTGTCGTATATAACGGAAAGCCGTCATTAATCAAAAGTAATGTATTTGATATGATTATATAAATGTATAGAAGCTTCATGAAAAGTAACTGTTTCTTGAGTTTTTGATAATTATATATATTAAGGGTTTATACTTTAAATCAGTAATAAACAATATTATCTCAAGTCATTGAATATTCCCAGCAATCTATGTTTAATCTTCTGTACTATTATATAAAACGCTACTGGCCTCTCTCTCTCTCTCTCTCTCTCTCTCTCTCTCTCTCTCTCTCTCTCTCTCTCTCTCTCTCTCTCTCTCTCTCTCCTCTCTCTCTCTCTCTCTCTTTCTCTCTCTCTCTCTCTCTCTCTCTCCCCCTCTCTCTCTGTGTGTGTGTGTGTGTGTGTGTGTTTGTGTGTGTGTTTTTTACTCAGTCACACAAAGCTACTAGATCCATTTGTACTTAAATCGTACGTAGACATTCTTATGGTCTCTGGTAAAAATATAGGTGTATTCCAATTTAGAAAATTACTGCGGGCTACGGATCACTGGTTTTCACAACTGACTTAATACTCCAATATCCATTATATTTATGGACATGGCTTAGTAAGCAGATAATACGTGTTTCTTTTATCTAAGTCAAAAAAATAAGTTTAATAGTCTCTACACATTTATACAAGTGATAGTAAATTTTGGTTGCTAATCAACTGTCAAAGTATTACACTTTAACATTTTGCGTGCCACGGAGACGATAAATCGTCGCCAAAAACCCTTGCGAAAAGTGCCACGGCGACGATCCGTCGTCGCCGTCTGTTATCGTAATTTTTAACACTTTACTTTTCATGAATTCTTTTTACAACCAATATTGTTTTATTTGTTAACTATCCTGTAATAGATAAATAATAGTTCACATAATACTTTATATTAGTGAAGATAAAAAAACAGAATAATAGAAGCAACAACAGCTGGCGGTGATCAACCGGGGCATCGTTGGTGCGTAAACAATTCGCTACGTGTAGCAGTCTGTTCGGTCACATGGTTGTGTATACATCGTTTTGAGGTTAGGATCTCTAAAATGCTTTGTTAAATTGATATCTTTGTAAGTTTTAGTAGTTCTTGTGACTGTTTTTTCATGTGGTAATCATAATAGACATTCAGAAATGGATCGTGATCACTTAACTGTAAGTGAAGTTTACAGACAACTACTGAGTGATTTGTCGGGTAGTGATAACGATTAAATCTTTTCATTGTCCGATATTTTTGATGACACTGATGAAGACCCTACTTACACACCAGAACAAGTCACCCAACCGAGATTTGTGAGTCGTAATTCCCCGACCAGAGGCTCTCAATGTGACAGTGATAATTTAGTTCAACTTTGTGTGTGTGTGTGTGTGTGTGTGTGTGTGTGTGTGCGCGCGCGCGCGTGCGTGCGTGCGTGCGTGCGTGTGTGTGTGTGTGTGTGTGTGTGTGTGTGTGTGTGTGTGTGTGTGTGTGTGTGTGTGTGTGTGTGTGTGTGTGTGTGTGTGTGTGTGTGTGTGTAGTGTACATATTTTTTGGGAAAATATGAAGACTATATATTGGATATTGGTATTTAGAACCAAAGGATAAATGTAAGTAATGCATTATTTATTTTTGTTTTAGTGTTGTGTTACCGGTACTGAAAAATTATTTTTTTATTATGTACATAATTTCAAACATTGTTACGTAACTATAGTAATTATATAAAAAAGTTAACCACTATTTTTATCACATTAACAATGTTATAATGAATATTTAAAAAAATTGTTCCTATGGTAAAATTGTTTCCTATTAATTTGTCAAAAAAATAAAAACGAAAAAATAAAAATTGCTTCATAATTTTTTTGGTTTTGACATGCCTAAACTAATATTATTTTCTGTTGTTTCGTTTGTTTTGTAAAATTTTATTGTAATACAATTTATTACAAACATTTTGATACCTGTTTCATAAGAATATTATAAAAAATTAAAAAAATATATTGTTTTTCCTGAAGCCCAATAATACTTCTTATTATACCCTGGCATTTTTCGCATATGACTTGCAATATAGTTGCTAGTGCATTTCTTCTGTACTAAATTTTTTGCTTGTGGCATTCAAAGGGTTAAGAATGTGAAGTTACGTACAAAAGCTATTCTTTGTCTGGGTTTGTGTTTATTGGCATTTTAATTAACTACAGTAAAATGCCATAATTTATTAAATCATAGCTATGTTAACTGTAAAGCTTAGGATTTCGACTTTAGTTTCCCTTTAGACTTAGAATTTCCCCGATTGGCCTAATTGCTATTCAATATCATGAAGTATTGGAGAGAAATTCACGAAATTTCAGAAAAACTTATAAAAGAAGTTTCACTTTCCGACTTCATACCACATCTTTAAACCTAAATTGGATCAAGAGATTGAAATATATTTCATTAAATAATCCCATGATTGATTTAAATGCCTTTTAAAAAGAATATGCTCAAAATGTCCTTGTTTTATTCGCCGCGCATAACTGCTAATAAATGTGAATTAGTGCATCGGTTGTATTGTGTACCGTGCCTGCTGGTAAGAATGTAGGTATTGATCGGAAACAGATTGGGTCGTTTGTCATTTCGGAATGGTTTTAGCTCTTCACAACATTACGCCTTGGAATGTTTAGTTTCCGGTCGAGATAACGCTCCTAATCCATAATAAATACAGTATTCTCTCATTTGAAAGTTAGGTAGCCACGAGAAATTGAGCTTCATCGTTATTTATTATTAGGTTTAATACTATTTTATTTCGGATCCAAGGGAAATAAAAACAAACTTTTTCAGAAGTTAAATATTTCTGAGTGACATCTCAGAAAATTTAAATTTAAATTTAAGTGGTACAAATTAGGTGCTTTTCTTATTCTTTATATAATTTTGTTTTTGGTATTTTATATAGTAATTTTTTATATTCCAACAGTTTTATATATAAAAAGGTACATTTTATGACATTTTAAATTTTTTTATCTTGAGAGTAACACTTCTTATTTCAACCCGTTTTGCAACTAATGTTGACCAAGATTAAGATAATATCCAGATAATGCGGTGCTTAGTCAGTACTGTAATGCAGATATCAAGCACAAAATTACTATATAAAATTAAATATGAATTTAAAGACTGTTACAGAACCTATCTTAGTTGTCTTTTAGTATAATTTGGGCTCTCAAACTTGTGTATGCATATATATTTCCGGGAAAATAAAGCAAAATTAACTATAATACGGAGCATGTAAGACCTTAGTAAATTTAAATAGCTATAAATATACACTTTTTGACATATGTTATTGGTTTTGGTAACAAGGCACACTCAGCTTTCGCGTCAGATATATAATTCACTTGATCCAGAAGTGGCCCTACACGTGCAAATCACGGTTATGTACGAAGCCACTGGTAACTGCTAATAGTTTATAAATAAATATATATTTACAGAATTTACTTTTCCTCCACACTATGTGGATACAAGTATATGTAATATTGGCAGTTCTCAGTAACAAAAAGACCTATCAGGGGGATAGGAAATGGAAAATTGAAAAACCTGTGTGCAATATACTTGACTCCTGTAGATTACCCCGATTTTCTCTCGGTCTCAATGGCCAGCAGTGGTGAATGATAAAACTGAAAGGACAGAGCTCTGCCAAATCAAGCTGGAGAGTCCTCCAAATGTCAAATGGGCGATACATATCACATATACGTACAGTGAAGAGCTACTGTACCATGCTACGTTTGTAGCGTTATATGTACGAGTACTATCGGAATCATTTGAAAATGGATGCATCTATGAGTAAGTGTACGTAGTATTGCATGATACAATATATTTTTGTATTTAGAAAATTCATATTATTGATTATTGCCACTAAAATATTATGAGAAAATTATTTATTTCATAACCAGTTACGATGAGAGCACAATTTAAGAAAATAACCTATTTATAAATGAACATTACGAATTAAAACATTATCATTGACAATACACATGAACAAACAACAGTAAGAAAGAAAATGTATTAATTAAAGAAAGTAATACATTTTGTGCAACTTATAGCTAGGAGATGGAAACTAAAATTAACGACGGAAATAAAATAGCGTCAGGTACAAAGTTAAAACAAACAAAACCCCCACATAAGAAGACATTTAAACATTCTAAAACTTATTTTGATGAATATATTCAATCGTGTACTATTATAGTTGGAACCACACCAACGATGACCTTTTAAGAAATACCATTGCAGATTGGCTATTGTGTAATCTAGTACATGTATCGTCATGGAACTCTCTGCATTATTAGGTAGCAGAAGCGGTCTTCTTTTCTCTCTACCAAGGTGCGTGGCTATTGAACTTTACCCTTGTATATCCCGTAGCAGTGCCGTCTTGACCCCCATCTGGTGATGAGCAATACCTCAAAAAACCCTCCTCATTCTCGTTGACCATAGCAGTCCTGTCTTGACCCTCACCTCGTGATAACCAATATCTCAACAAACCCTCCTTATTCTCGTTGACTATAGCAGTGCTGTCTTGACCCTCGCCTCGTGATGAGCGATATCTCAACAAACCCTCTTTATTCTCGTTGGCTATAGCAGTCCTGTCTTGACCCTTGTCTGGTGATGAGCAATATCACAACAAACCCTCCTTATTCTCATTGGCTATAGCAGTCATGTCTTGACCCTTTTCTGGTGATGAGCAATATCACAACAAACCCTCCTTATTCTCGTTGAATATTGCAGTGCTGTCTTGAACCTCGCCTCGTGATGAGCAATATCTTAACAAACCCTCTGTAGCGGTCCCAGTTTGCTCAGTCTAGGGGGTGGGAAAGGGTAGGTGTGGTTTTCACAAGTTAAACGGCGTAGTAGAGTTAACTGTTAACGGTACTATCCGAGGCGCCACCTTGTTTCCAGTAGTAGTGTGGTAGGAGAACGGAGTCAGAACAAGGAAAAGACCCGTTACTGAATGATGTTGTAAAATTAATGACCTTATAACCAACCAAAGTAAGAGTGAGTTAAATACAAGGTAAATTTAAGAAAAGGAAATACATGTAAGAAAGCTAAACTCATTCAATGTAATCATTAAGTTTAGAAAATTCTAAGAGCCTGTTTTTTTTTATTGCACAAGAAACATTTATCAAATGAAATATTTATTAAAATTATGTAATTTTACATTTCATATCATGGAAAAAGGTTTGATTACCATTTCTGTATTTGGATCTCAACAGTCAGAGGGTACAGGTAACCCTTAGATTTATCAATACAATATACCCTAAAACACCAGTAATTATACACTAAACAACATTACCTTGGCCGGCCACTAGTACTCTGGTATTTTACCCATAGATATCAATCAAACAATACTTATATAAACTAGACACATATTTACACAAAGCACATTAAACATCAATATGTATCCAATAAAGAAAGATATTTATAAGTAGTTATTCAACTACGTAGATCACAATCATACGCCTCCGTAAGGGCTCACGGTCAGGGAGGAAGGCACAGTAGCAGACGTATAGCACGGGCACTGGGGTTAGGTAGTGGTACGCAGACCTATGTGGAGGCACACAAACCGCTCCCGAACAAATCCCCTGAGCACAATTCAGACAATAGAATCTACAAAAATATTTGACACTAAAAGATGTATAATAGTTGCTTCAGAATAGCACGTAAAATGTTATGTTAACAATAATAACAATGAAACCTAAATATTCCGTGAAATAATCTTAACATGAAGTATTTTGAGAGATATATAATCGGTTTGTAATGTACATAACCCCAAAAATTAACTATTAGTCAATTACTCAATCTACAGTAGTCAAAATAATGAGATATAGTTAATTAAATTCCAACAATAAATTATTAACTAAAATAAGCTTTAAATAGAATTCACTTGAAAACATCTTTTCATATTTGTTTACTATTCTACAAATGCCTTTTCTTACTTACATTTTGACAAAGCACGTAGCATAAATTACCAACATTTATTATCCTGAATTTACAAACAACAGCAAAAATAAAACAGACTAACAGATAATTTTTTTTTTTAACTTATAGGCCACACAACACTATTTATTACCTAAAGTACATTTTGTTGTTATTTCAAATGCATTATTTAAAATAAAAGTTCTAACCATTGCAACAACATATGTTTGGATCTAAGAAAATATGAACCATTAAAACACTATGATAAAATTTACAATCTGAAAGGATTTATATTTATGAGTACAACTTACAAATTAATAAAGGCTCAAGTAATTTTCTGCTTCTTAATTTCACTAATATATTTACTCTGGTTGGTTGAGAAAAGAAAAATTAATTCCAAGTATCTGTATTCAAAAGTATTTATAATTTCTTGGTAGCACACATTATTTGACTTAAAAGAATATTAAAATACCTCACCTTGGCAACAATCCAGTAATGGGCCAGGAAGGGAGCAATGTAGGTAAAGACATTATATATAAACCTGTGGAGACTCAATTTCCAACTGAAACAATCTTCAAACTATCGCCATGAGAGAGAGAGAGGTTAAGCCTCGTGAAGCCTGACAGTCAGTAACAAAGTCCAACAGGAAGTAGGAGTCAATTGTTGTTTGGCCAGCTGGAGCTGCAGCTGTTTAATAGCCAGCTGATATGGATTTTCCAGGTTGATCAGGCCTGTCTGCCAAAGTTAATAAAATCTAACTCTTACTCTCTGTTATAAAAATTTAAGGTTCACAAAAAAAAAATGTTACACCACCCCCTCTCTCATGAGAAAATTTCCCAAATTTTCATCCGATACCGAAGATAAGGTTTTAAGTCCGAGGTATGCCAGGTGCCCATGAATTTCCCATCTTCTGATTGGAGCTGATAGGTCACTGGAGATATTTTCTTCTTTAATTCGGTAAGGCCAACAAATTTTGGAAAGAGTTTGGATGACTTGTAGTTGACTGCATCCGCTTGGGTGAAGTTCCTCTTCCATACAAGTTGACCTTCTTTAAACTGCTGCTCTCTCCTCCGCAGGTTGTATCGTTTAGCATTAATCTCATGTGCCCTCTTCATCCTTTCTTTGATCTCCTTAAAAACTTCATTCAAGCGCGTCAGTTTCTGGAGGTGATCACCTGCATCGGAAAGCTGAGGCAAATCTTCTTCACCAAGATTCCCAGATCCCTCACCCGATAAGTTTATCTCATGTCCGAATACAAGAAAGGCTGGGGAATGACCAGTGGTCTCATGTACTCTGCCGTTCGTAGGGCACACCCTATCTGAGGTAACTTAATATCCCAATTGCGGTGATTATCCCCAACATAAGATCTCAACATGTTCCCTATAGTTTTCGGTTCACCCGCTCCGTTGGGTTTGCTTGAGGATGATGACTAGGAGTGTAGATAGTCTTCCACTTTATATTCCTTGAGCAAATCTCGAAATGGTTGACCAATGAATTCAGATCCATTGTCGCAAATCACAATGTTAGGAACCCCATATACCAAGAATTACATCTTTCCTCCAAATGTTTAGCAACAAGTCTTGCAGTTGCTGCTCTTAATGGAAACAGAAGGGTATACCTGCTGAAGTAATCCACCACTACCATCAGGTACTTGTAACCTCTTGATGATCTTACAAAAGGTCCCATCAGATCCAGACTTATTGTCTGCCACGGTCGGTCCACTACTCTCTGAGACCCCCATAAGTCCTGCTGGTTTTAAGGTAGCCGACTTAGCTTGCTGACACACCCTACAGCGAGAGACATATGTTGCGGTGTCCTTCCTCATCTTAGGCCAATAGTACTTCTGTAAGAGTCTGTGGTAGGTTTTTATACGTGCCCAAGTGTCCAGATGTAGGGGCGTCATGAAATTGTTTGAAGAGTTTCCCACGCTGATCCTTGGGTACAACTAGCTTCCAATCTTCTTGCTCATCACCAACCGAAGTAGATGAAGGGACACACTTCCAGAGCTGATTATCGACAATTTTCCATGAAGAGTAAAGGTCAGGCTTTTCTTTTACTGAGTCGATCATCTTCAGATACCACTTGTCCCCAATCGGAAAACAGTTAGTGAGGGAATCAACGATAAATTCTGCAGGTACAGATTCTAATGGGTTCCTAGATAAAAGATCCGGAACGACGTGTTCTTTACCTTTGCGATGCAGCAAAGTGAAGTTAAAAGGTTGAAGACGTAATGCCCACCGTGCTAATCTTCCTTGAGGATCTTTCAAAATTATGAAGCCATAACAAACTGTGATGGTCAGTTACAACAACAAAGTGAACTCCTTCTATATAAGTGGGCGGAACTTTTCAATTGACCAAATGACGGCCAAACACTCCCGCTCTGTAGCAGAAAACTTTTGCTCAGTTTTGCTCAACGTCCGACTTGCATTAGGCAATCACATTTTTCTCCTTCCTCTGACATTTGGGAGAGTACCGCTCCAACACCAACAGCCGAAGCGTCACAAGAAATGGTAAATTCCTTCCCAAAGTCTGGGCAAGAAAGGATTGGAGATTTTACAAGGTTACCCTTTATATCTTCAAAAGCATTCTGAGCTTCAATGGTCCACTTAAAGTTGTTATGTTTCCTCAGCATTGAAGTAAGAGGATAAAGACGAGAGGCAAAATTTGGGATAAACCTCCGATACCAACTTGCAGTACCGCAGAATGCACGGACTTCCTTCACTGAGCGAGGGGTAGGAATTTCCAAAATGGCTTTCACCTTTTCAGGGTCAACTCTCAGGCCATTAGCATCGACAATATAGCCCAAATAACGAAGTTCAGGTTGGCAAAATCGGCACTTGTCTTGATTTAAGGTTAGATTAGCTGCTGCTAGCCGCTTGAAGACTTCTTCCAGAATTTCAAGATGTTTCTCAAAGGTCTGTGTGACTATTATTACGTCATCAAGGTAGATAAAGACAAAAGGTTCCAAGTCCATCCCTAATATATTATCAACCAATCGTTGCCAGGTGGCTGGTGCATTGTGGAGTCCAAATGGGAGAACATTTAAAGTGGAAAAGACCTCTTCCTTGGATTGTAAAGGCAGTTTTCTCTTTACTTGAAGCTTCAAGGGGAATCTGCCAGTAAGCGCTTTTGATATCCAACGCAGACAAATATTGGGCATCCCTTAAGCGATCCAAAATCGAAGTGACATGAGGTAAGGGGTAAGCATCTCTGCAAGTGACTGAGTTGACTTTCCGGAAATCGACGCAAAACTTTGGCCACCATCAGGTTTGTCCACAAGTATGATTGGGGAGGACCAAGCACTTCTTGAAGGTTCTACAACACCCAGTTCAATCATTTTATCAAGTTCGGCATACACAAGCTGCAATCTAGCGGGAGACATGGGATAGTAGCGTTGCTTGAAGGGAGAAGCATCTCCAGTGTCAATTTTATGCTGCACTAATTATGGGTTCTTCCTAATTTCTCTCCTTGATTGCAAAAGTACTTCTCCAAAAGATTATTTAAGTCTTCCCTTTGTGACGTAGTCAATACGGTAGAGTCTTGTAGACCAATTGCACATATCTGGCCTCGTGTTGGTGGGTTCTCAGAAAATTCCCAGGACTTCTCATAGGCGTCCATAACAATATGCATAGCATTCCCAAAAATCTATCCCCCAAAATAATTGTTTGAGATAGAGAAGTACAACAATGACAGATAAATGTTTTGTTTTATGAGCGAGAGTAATAGGAATGTTTGCTCTTCCAATAATCTTATGTTTCTGGTGGTCAGCAGTTTCTACAAATTGGTTGGACAATGGCCGAATTTTTGCCGGGAACTTATCAAAAATCCACATCAGGTCTCTTCCGATCACTGTATTTGAAGCTCCAGAATCTAACAATGCTTTGCAACTAAAATCCAAAAATTCGAATTGGTAGATAAGGTCGAGGATCATTAGCGGAAGTTTCAATCAGAAAAATTTATACCTTTTAGGCAATGAAGCCAAATCACAATTGGACAAATTATTGTTTGACGGTAAATAAGATAAGGGAGGTACTCCTAAGATGCCCGAGGAGGCTCCCTTTGTACCCCGTTTTTTTTGAACTACACTTAGGACAGGTTGTTTTTGCGATAACCAGCATGCCCACACCATAGCAGAAAAGTTGCCTCTCTTTAGGACAATTACTGTACATGTGGCCTTCCTCACCACAATTCCAACATTTTGGACTTCCTTGGGGCAAAACTCGTAGGTTTATTAAGTGCATGAACTTGATGATTTGAGGAATTCTTGCGATTATCAGTGCGAGAGTAAGCTAGATCAGGTTCTAAGACGGTGTCTGGCCCTAGGAGGGAGGCCTACTATTTGTAGTTCTCAATCTTCCCAGCTCAGCCTTACGTCCCATTTGTCGGAGTTTCATCAATAGAAGAGATCACAAACATACAGAGTTTGTCCTGCACATATAATGATTTAGATTCTTAAGAATCTGACGAAGCCTGATGGGTTCCGGAATTGGATTTGACAAACGACCATAAAGACCCTCCATAGAAGCAATGAAAAGATCAATATGCTCTTGATCGCCTTGAGTTTCTGTTCATAATCTCCTGCAGCAACATATCGTCATAATCCGGCGTCTGAAAAACAAGTTTCATCTCCGTACACAATTGTTCCCAGGAATTGACTCTGCCCACGGTCGACCGATACCAAATTAAAGTATTGCCGGTAAATAAATCAACTGCTGACCTAAAAAGTTGAGCTTCAGAAACTCCGCGAGCATGACGAAGTTCCTCAACCCGCTGCAAAAATGCAACCAATGCTCTGGCCAGGACCATTACTAAACTGTAAACCCCATTTGAAGACTGGTATAGGCTTTGCAGTTTCTGCCTCTATACATGACTCATCAGGTTTCAGTTTCCTATTTCCAACCATAGTAGATTTTCCTTGTCCAGCATGTCCAAGAGGGGGAAGGTGCTTTTCTTGTGCGATATTCTTCCGATTTACATTTCCTTGAGAGGGTGGAGTTTCTGTATTGGTACCTTGGGAAGTGCCTCCTTCTTCCGCAGTATTCACTGACGTATCTTCACTCGCCTTCTTTTCTTCAGCACTGTCCAGCTTCTCCGCTACCTTAGATGAGAGGGAAAGGAAGGTATCCAGCATGTGTTTTGATCTCTGTAATAAGTCGTCTTTTTCCTCCGCTGTGTCTTTATCCCAGTCCAGATCCACAGGTATACGCTCCCACTCGCAAGTAAAGATGCCAAAGGCGGGCAGAAAGTTTTCGATATTCATTGTCTTTTGTATTTCCTTCATAATCTTCAACTAGCTCTGACAGGTCATTGAATTTTTCCTCACATTCTTCAAGTTCGGTTTCAGCATTTAGATTACTGATAACGTCTTCCTTAATCTCAACATTATCAAGAAAAGCTTGAGAGAGCCTGGATCTCAATTCATTTGCATTTCCTGTAGTAGCTAAACCTCTAAGTTTCAACTCATATTCATTTTCATGACGACGTAAATAATATGCATTCATGGTGACAGCAGAAACCAAATTCCAAAGTGAAAAACGAACACTCACCACAATTTAAGAAAAAGATAATAGAGGTGTAACAGTCAGTAAACAAAACCACTAATAATTACGAGAGTACCGACAAAAGTGTTGCAATATACAACAAGTTAACCAACCATAATGTCCATTATCATCACCATCAGAAAAAAAAAATCACAAATATATTATATAGTCCCCACACAAGCCAGGTCCCACGTTTGACAGCGCCAAATGTAGCGGTCCCAGTTTGCTCAGTCTAGGGGTGGGAAGGGTAGGTGTGGTTTTCACAAGTTAACGGCGTAGTAGAGTTAACTGTTAACGGTACTATCCGAGGGCGCCACCTTGTTTCCAGTAGTAGTGTGGTAGGAGAACGGAGTCAGAACAAGGAAAAGACCCGTTACTGAATGATGTTGTAAAATTAATGACCTTAATAACCAACCAAAGTAAGAGTGAGTTAAATACAAGGTAAATTTAAGAAAAGGAAATACATGTAAGAAAGCTAAAACTCATTCAATGTAATCATTAAGTTTAGAAAAATTCTAAGAGCCTGTTTTTTTTTTTATTGCACAAGAAAACATTTATCAAATGAAATATTTATTAAAATTATGTAATTTTACATTTCATATCATGGAAAAAGGTTTGATTACCATTTCTGTATTTGGATCTCAACAGTCTGAGGGTACATGTAACCCTTAGATTTATCAATACAATATACCCTAAACACCAGTAATTATACACTAAACAACATTACCTTGGCCGGCCACTAGTACTCTGGTATTTTACCCATAGATATCAATCAAACAATACTTATATAAACTAGACACATATTTACACAAAGCACATTAAACATCAATATGTATCCAATAAAGAAAGATATTTATAAGTAGTTATTCAACTACGTAGATCACAATCATACGCCTCCGTAAGGGCTCACGGTCAGGGAGGAAGGCACAGTAGCAGACGTATAGCACGGGCACTGGGTAGGTAGTGGGTACGCAGACCTATGTGGAGGCACACAAACCGCTCCCGAACAAATCCTGAGCACAATTCAGACAATAGAATCTACAAAAATATTTGACACTAAAAGATGTATAATAGTTGCTTCAGAATAGCAACGTAAAATGTTATGTTAACAATAATAAACAATGAAACCTAAATATTCCGTGAAATAAATCTTAACATGAAGTATTTTGAGAGATATATAATCGGTTTGTAATGTACATAACCCCAAAAATTAACTATTAGTCAATTACTCAATCTACAGTAGTCAAAATAATGAGATATAGTTAATTAAATTCCAACAATAAATTATTAACTAAAATAAGCTTTAAATAGAATTCACTTGAAAACATCTTTTCATATTTGTTTACTATTCTACAAATGCCCTTTTCTTACTTACATTTTGACAAAGCACGTAGCATAAATTACCAACATTTATTATCCTGAATTTACAAACAACAGCAAAAATAAAACAGACTAACAGATAATTTTTTTTTTTAACTTATAGGCCACACAACACTATTTATTACCTAAAGTACATTTTGTTGTTATTTCAAATGCATTATTTAAAATAAAAAGTTCTAACCATTGCAAACAACATATGTTTGGATCTAAGAAAATATGAAACCATTAAAACACTATGATAATATTTACAATCTGAAAGGATTTATATTTTATGAGTACAACTTACAAAATTTAAAAGGCTCAAGTAATTTCTGCTTCTTAATTTCACTAATATATTTACTCTGGTTGGTTGAGAAAAGAAAAAATTAATTCCAAGTATCTGTATTCAAAAGTATTTATAATTTCTTGGTAGCACACATTATTTGACTTAAAAAGAATATTAAAATACCTCACCTTGGCAACAATCCAGTAATGGGGCCAGGAAGGGAGCAATGTATGGTAAAGACATTATATATAACCTCGTGGAGACTCAATTTCCAACTGAACAATCTTCAAACTATCGCCATGAGAGAGAGAGAGGTTAAGCCTCGTGAAGCCTGACAGTCAGTAACAAAGTCCAACAGGAAGTAGGAGTCAATTGTTGTTTGGCCAGCTGGAGCTGCAGCTGTTTAATAGCCAGCTGATATGGATTTTCCAGGTTGATCAGGCCTGTCTGCCAAAGTTAATAAAAATCTAACTCTTACTCTCTGTTATAAAATTTAAGGTTCACAAAAAAAAATGTTACACCTCCTTATTCTCGTTAACTAAACAGTCCTGTCTTCACCCTTGTCTGG
The DNA here is from genome assembly GCF_021130785.1 of Homalodisca vitripennis. Taxonomy (NCBI): domain Eukaryota; kingdom Metazoa; phylum Arthropoda; class Insecta; order Hemiptera; family Cicadellidae; genus Homalodisca; species Homalodisca vitripennis. The sequence goes on from NW_025777934.1 coordinate 100,475, forward strand.
TGATGAGCAATATCACAACAAACCCTCCTTATTCTCGTTGGCTATAGCAGTCCTGTCTTGACCCTTGTCTGGTGATGAGCAATATCACAACAAACCCTCCTTATTCTCATTGGCTATAGCAGTCATGTCTTGACCCTTTTCTGGTGATGAGCAATATCACAACAAACCCTCCTTATTCTCGTTGAATATTGCAGTGCTGTCTTGAACCTCGCCTCGTGATGAGCAATATCTTAACAAACCCTCCTTATTCTCGTTAGCTAAACAGTCCTGTCTTCACCCTTGTCTGGTGATGAGCAATATCACAACAAACCCTCCTTATTCCCGTTGGCTATGGCAATGCGGTCTTGGGTCCTAATGTCCTTTGTGAACCCGGCTACAGAAGTAGCGCCACTTTGAACTTTGTCTAGTATGCGATAGACGGTTAGATTACCTCCAAACTTGTATCTTATCACGATGTAAATGGCTGGTGTCAGTGATAAGGGAAAAGAGTCGTAAGTGACCCGTTCTTTTGTGGACCTTGCTACAGCTCTGGAGGCTGTGACCGAGATGGAAATGACACCCCTTGATGAAGCTAGGCATGCAGCTTGGACAACGTCTTTGAGTTGGCATCGTTCGACGAACTCCTCTCTTCAAATTCTTTCCCGAAAAGTCTATCTTTTTATATTACTTGAAATTTATAAACGATTCACTTAAAATGGTATATCATGATGGAGTACTGAGAAGGGACGCCATATCCATGAAACCTATCATGCTGATAATCAATTATATCTTAAAGGTTCATTTTTGATGCTATTTCTTAACTAATGTAATCACCTAATGCTTATAATTAATTTCTCGGAAAGATGACAAGATTAATTAATAAATTTACATCCTATCCGATTAATATCCTCCGTCAACCCATATTTAATCCTACGTCAACTTAAATTTTCCTGACTCTGAACAGTGGTACAATGTAGCGGGTACAGGGATTATCACAAGATAATCAACCACTCAAGCAACGTCGAGCGTGGCTGCTGCTTGGATGGGTGACCGCTGAGCGATCCTTGTCTTGTTGCTGACCTTGATGACGTTGGTCCACAGGTTAAGTGTTAGAGAGGGTTTTTTTAGCCTGAACGTTGACCTCGTTCTATTATGTTGAATAATGCATTTTTTTACCTCGACTTTAACAATATGTCTCCTTAAAGCCCTTGTGTATAAAGTACAAAGTATATTTGAGTACATAACTGCAAGAACACACAAAGTAAAATAAATCGCGCATACCTTAATTACAGTCATCCAGAGACAGGGATATACCGTGTTTCCTAAAACCTCCAGAGGGTAAGAGATGTAATCTGCCGAATGCTTCCAGATGCCAGGAGTTTCTACCTGTATAGGCTGGAAGTCTCCATAATCTTTACACTTCTAGACATCGAAGCCTCAGCATAGCCTAGCTCTTGGAGGTCATGTCTATAGTAGTTAACTGTTGACTGGGGTTATTTATTTTTTAATCTATGTATTAGAAATCTTTTGTATCGACTCTTGTATGTTTTCTGATGGTAAATTGGCGTTCCAGGCTTCGATATGCTCCAGAAACTAGACGGAAACAAGATGAGCCCCCTTCTTCAAAAGCTTGTTGTCTCTAGGATGTTTTGGCCACTGACAGATGAGTCAAAACTTATAAAATCTATTGAAGATCCATTCCACGGAGAGTTTTCTGGAAAAGAAAACTTCCTGGCATGAAAATTGGGAGGGAAAGTTCACTCTTTACTTTTCAGATATATTAGCTCTCGGCCTCGGGTGGTTTTCAAGCTGTTCATAATTCTGAGATGACGTGGCTCTTAGCTTATAAAAGATTCCGGAAGCACCTTCTTCGAGTGCTCTTGTCTCTGACAATACGTCTCCTGACTATTGGAGCTCTCAATGTCTCAGAGCTCTTGGCCTGTGGATGTTTCGAATCTCTGGATGCTCCTGGTAGGCCGAGACCAGCTTGTATGAGACTTCAGACCTTGGCAAGTTCAGGGTTCATTCTTTTATATTCAATGGAATGTCTGTAACTTTGTCATCTACCTATCTTAATAATATTTTACAATCTCTGTAAATCCGACCTCAATGATATTTCAGTGTGTATAACTCTTACAACTGCACCACTCAGACCTAGAAAATTTCACTAATAAAAAATATAGTGTAGTTACAAAATAAAGGGAATAGTTGAAATGCTTAGTGTAGATTTTATACAGAGTTAATTTTAGTTCAATAAAAGTGTAATGATGTTTGTAATTACACTGCAGTTGAGTGAGAGGGTAGTCATACATGTATGGTACCGACAGGTGATTAAATGTGAGCACCTGCAGGTGTAATGATGCATGCATTGATACAACACAGCAGCTATAGCCGTGTGTGAATGTGATGTGGATTTAATGGTAGTACACTGCATTTGAAACCCCTAGTACGTAGTTAACATCGTGTTTCTGTTATTTGGTAGTAAGGTGGTACATCCTCATATGGGGGATTTACATGTTTTATAAGGCTTTATGTGATAAATTATCTAACATAATATTCACTGAGGCGTATTCATGTTTTATAAATTATGAGGAGTTATCGATGTTTAGTTTACTATGTTATTGGTACTTATAGATAAGATTATTTACTGCTAGCAGTTACCCGTGGTGTCGCACGCGATTTAATTTTTAGAAACGGTTTTAAAAAAAAATTGAAAAAAATTCAAACTTTATTTCAAGCAATCCTGAAGTAAGTTATAGTCACTGAAATATATTCCAAGTTCCATTTTATATTTAAGGTTAAAGATGGGGGAATTGAAGTAGTTAAATTAAACCTTTTTTAAGTACTTTTGCAATTTCTCTCCAATATTTTATTGAATAGCTAAAACGATTTCAGATCTATTCTAGGCCAATGTGGAGCAATCCTAAGCCTAATGGAGACTAAAGATGTCTTTTTATACCAATCAACATGCCACATAGACAATTTTACTAGTTTATATTACTATACTAATACATTGTACAGAGTTAAAATATAGTTTATATTAATTTTAATAATAAAAATTTAATTGGAAATGTAAAGATATAACACAAATTATAATAACATTAAATATTGTATTTGATACATAAAAATTTATTTTATATACCTACATATGTATAAATCAAATTTATATCAAGAGTTAGGTTATAATCCGCTTAAAAATTACTTCTCTAACCTGGAGCCAGGACCTGGTATATATATAAAGTCTTTACGGTCACATTTACATGTAAATAACTCTATTCAGTATGAGATGTGGTGAGACCGAGCTTTACTCTGACAGGATCAAACATTTATCATGTTTATACTTTTTCAAGGGTTTCCATTTTCAGGAGCTTTCAAGAATTAAAAAAAAAAATATTTACATATTATAGACATTAGGTATAAGAACTCTTTGCAAGCACGTTTAGTAATTATTATATTCAAGCGAGTTGTATTTCGCCAAATATAACGAAAATGTAGAGTTTGCCTTACTGCCAAGATCAAGAAAAACTGTGAAAACTGTATGTTTATAGATATTGTAAACGTACATGTAATTTATTATATAGTGGTGTAACTGTCAAGCATTAAATTCGGCCAGAAATTTATTTTACAGACATTTACGCATCATTACTTAGCGCCTTCAAATAGTGCTTGGCTATTTAATATACGTCACTGTCTCATAATTGCAGTTTATGGTGTGCAGGTGCTTTTAAGACACGTTTTTCAGCGCTGTCTTGGTGGTGAGTTACATCAATGGGCAAAGTATATAAACCTTATCAGTGTAAAAATACATATAAATACTAATTTTCATAATGATCGGTTAAATAGTTTCTGAGTACATCAATATTATCCTTACGAACATTCTCTTTTGTATGTATAGATTTGAAATTTCGGTTATAAATTTAAAAGTTTCCGATTTTTAACAAAAAAAAAATTAAATCTATATTTTATAAAGAGGCTGACCTTCTTAAAATAAAATAACCAAACAAAGCAAAATTTATGTAACGTATTATTAATAATTATTCCGAAATTTTTTAAGCAATAATAATTTTTTTTTATTTGATAGTAGCGAGATCTGCGAGAATCTCGTTATTTGTTTAAATTTGATAGTAGCATCGTTTTAAATTGTAACAATCTTTCATGCTGAGTCGAAAGAAGTAGGTAGATTTTGTGACAACTATAATAGTAATTAATCACTGCTTCACATGTGATGTAGTAAGCGATTCACTTTATGGCCACTACTGAATTATATTTCTGACGTCCTTTTTGATTTTGCCTTGCTGCTCGATCGAAAATATACTTCTATAAGTTTATAACTGTTGTTATTGTACGTTACTTTGTTCTCAATATGTTTTTTTTTCCAAATTTGATTTTGTTTTAATTCCCCAAATGAACTATAAATCACACAGACCAGGGAAGCTTAGTTTTATCAAAGGAAATTTTAAAATCTATTTAATATTTTAGAAAATTAAGAGCTGAAATTGGTACATTAGTTTTAAAAGGACAGTCATCTAGCTTAAGTCTTGTCGAATGATACGAAAGAAGTCTTCGGAATATAATTCTGACTTTCCTATTTTCTAAGGTCGAAGAGTACTCAACTATTTACTGAAATCTAAATCTATTTTAAATTTTGTTTATGCTTATTAGAAAATTCGTTTGCTATAAATGTAAACAAATTTAAAATAATAAACAATGTTGACACGAAATAGTTGATTGCATTTGAAAGGCTCATTCAAATAATATTGCATAACTTGAGGGAACAAGGTGGGCTATTCGTTACTTTAAAGACCAGTGGGGCTTAGCCCAGAGGGATGTTCAAAATAAGAGTAGGCCTATATTCATCCCAGGAGCCGCAAGACACATGAAAAAACACATTAAATGGCACTTTCACATTTGTAATATCATCAGGATTTATGAAAACATAGAAACATGTAACAGGTTTCTTCAGTATTTTATGGTCACTTCTATATAAAGTGGTGACCTTTGAATATTATTAATTTTGGTAATTAATACATTAATGATTAGGGTGCTTTATAATGAATTAGATTTTATACTTGGAAAATAAAAGAAGTTATAAATAGCAGCGTTTCGAACTTAAGTGGCCCATGGTATTTCCGCTCTAAACTCATCTATTTGCAAGGTGTGCAGGTTCATATTACCTGTGGCCCTTTCCTTCCAACTACTTTATAAGTACTTGACTGTTATTATGCGTTATCATTTATTAAGTTACATAATGTTATCATGCACGGTTGAACGTATAATGTGTAAATTGAAATAACATGCGATAAAACTTAAATAATAAAGTAAGTACTGTAATAATAAGATTCTGGAAACAACTCTAATGATGTTTTATGTTTTTTTCTTTTGATTGTCTTCTATTACAATTTTAACTCTGTTTCTCGGTTACTTAAATGGAAAGTTATGATCAACCAACATTAGTATGAAGCAATAATGCTTAATTGAGTAAAAATACAACACGATATTCAGATAATATGAAAATCCACATATTTGGAAGTATTGTATGTACATATGTCATATTTGCTCCTGTCATTTTTAATTTCTAAATTGTTCTGTGTTGCGAGGATATATTCACATACACATTTGAGTAAATAGAAAGTTCTCTAAAAAATATAATAAAAATGCATCAAATGTAACTAGCAGCTGTCTTTGTAACAATAAAATTTAACAATGAAAATCTAGAAAATAGTGCTTAATATTCGAAATAAACTGTGGGAAAACGATTTCTTGTTCTGAACATGAGATAAAATTTTTTAATAAGTATATTTTAGATTTACAAATTTGCTCTGAGAAAATACCATCAACTACTTGGCACTCCTTCAAACCTATGCTTATAGGCGTTTAAGTTTTTAACATAACATTAACTGCAATCACCATAACTAGCATAAGATGTGTGATATTAAACGTTTAATCTAATACTCTGTTTAATACAAATACAATGCCATGCTTTTAAATAACACCACAATGTATCTTCTTGTTGTAGATATAAAGCGGTAGCAAAGAGGCAAAGGGATGAACTGTGTTGGTATAATATTCTGACGGTTTCCGCTAAGAACCAGGTCAGGCGGACGATCGTGCTTGAATATCTTGTGCTGGTAGTTCTTGCTGGTTACTATACGCTCCGTTTTTCTAGCAATAAGTTTTAATGACATTCCCTAACAGCTGTCACCGACTTTGTTCGGAATTGTAATAGCATCTTCATACATTTAGCTTGAGTTTGTTTATTTGTTGTGTAACGTTTGTCTCTCTGTCACTGATATATCTTTTTTAGAAAAGGCAATAAGTAAATAAGTACATTGTGACCTGAATACTTCCAAGCTTGATCGATTAACTCAATTCACAGAAGTGAGCAACTAACTGTCAAAAAGGAAAGATACGCTTAGTTCAGAATAAAGAACATTAATTTATTTCCATAATTATGTACAATTATACTTACAAAAGGATTTATGGAAATTCCTGCCATCTTATCAGGTAGTGATGGTAGAGACAAATCACTAAAAATTCGTATAAGTCTGGATAACTTAAGATAACACTGAGATCGTGTACATGTCCTACGGCATAGGATCAAAACTCTCCATGCACTAATAACAATGATAACCAACAAAAATAATCTTTCTCATACAAGCTATACTAAATAATTGGTTTTATTACTAAAATATCTTAACCTACTCTAACAGTTTATTATTCTAACACTTTGGAATTCCATGAATATCTTTTATTTCTAGCAACTTATTTTTAACATACGTATTTTTACATTATTTCTTGCATTTTTAATACACAAAGGTAAATCATTATAGCACTTCTACCCTGAAAATCTAGACTTAATTGTTAAAAATTGCTTTTTGGAGTTTTCGTTTAAAAAATAAACCTATAGTTATACTTTATATTTCTATGTCCATTTAAAAATGTATGCTCATCTGCGTATAGTGATATATTTAATAATAATACGTTTTAAATAAAAACGAAATATATATATATACATATATATATATATATATATATATAAATATAAAATGTAATGTAAAATATTAAATCATATATATAATGTAATGAAAGCAACTAAACCCCTTTTAAAAATCTTATTATTGGCATATACGTGTTTCGGTTTTTAACCTTCTTCAGTGTACATTAACATCAAAATAAATCATAAACAATTAGATATAGGCTACATATGTGGACTTTTAAACAAATGTTAAACTTTAATGACACAGTTGTAATTTTCTTATTAGTAATCTGTATTTAATATTTCAATTTTTTCAAAAATTGGATTTGTATTATTTTTCAGATTGCTATTTAAAATGTTATGAGGATCCTTATTATAATTTAGATAGACATGTAATTCTTCTTTTGTGTTTAATTTCTCTCCTTTCCTTTCGATATCTAAAATTTCCATGTTCTTTTCTATATTTGTGTAGTTATGGTCAGTTTCCAATAAGTGTTATCGTAGACATGTTATTTGTTTCCAAAGCTTGTATGTGTTCTTTAAACCTTGTATTAAAATTTCTTCCTTTGTGCGCACGTAGCTTTCACAGTCACTACAGTTAATTTTGTATTAATTAAGTTTATAACACACACACATATATATATATATATATATATATATATATATATATTATATATATATATATAGAGGGTAATGCACACTGAAGATGGTTAAAAACCGAAACACGTGTATTTCAATAGAAATATTTTCAAAAGGGTGTTAGTTACTTTCATTTCATTAATATATATATATATATAGATAACCCTATAAGTGGAGTTATTAACATAATATATATACATATATTAATGGAAAAAACTTTTCCTTCTCTAAATTAAGGAAGAGATGGATCTCTTTTGCTTCTCTAAAAAATTATTTTTATAAAATGCTTCGAGTAGCTTAAAGTATTTAAATTATATTTAACAATATTTTCGTATTAAATTCAAAAATATATTAAAGAATAGTATAATATCATCAACAAATAAACATCAGAAATGTTTCTTAAATAGTACAAATGCTCTATACTTTGAGTTATTTTTAATTTCGCAGTTTTTGACGTATACAATCAATATCATGTTTAAAAGCATATTTATGAAACATTAAATTCCGATAGAAACTGAAAATGCGAAAATCAAAAGGTTGTAGATTTTCTTTTTGAAACATCAACCACAATTTTGTTACTATGACACCACTGGCCCGTAATAATCATAACATGATTGATTGAATCTCAGATTGTTTTTCTATCAGTTTCGAAAAATCTAAAAGCCATGACGCCAGCAAAATTCAATGTCTTACCTGTAAATCTGCATCTCAATCTAATTTTTATCACATCTTTGACCGATTCTTGTGTGTGTACCGTCTCGATTGTTCCCTGTGGTAACATATGTCAGATAAGATAAATAGTTCCTGGGACAGTGCAATCACCGGATTGTTTATATGTCATCATGCCTTGTGTATGTACTCTTTTGCACATTATTGCTACCTGCGGCAAGTAATGCCAGATACGAAATACCTCTATTGAATCAATAGAATCATCAGACACTTTCTGTGTTTACAATAACGCAGTAACAGGACTGTTTTTATATTTATTATTCCCCGTGAATGATGATATCGTTGTGCGAGAATTTCTTAACTTGTCTCTACCATTAAAACATCTAATTCTCTTGTATCACTGCAACATAATTTGAGTTGATTTTAGTTTAGTATAGGTGCATATAATTTTGAATCGTATAATATTTGCATATTTCTTTCTGATAACCCACATTGAGTGTTGCAATTTATATTGTAAAAGTTTTTTGTATTCATTTAGAAGGAAACCAATTCTTTTATTTTTAATAGGACTTAAAAAGATGTGTTAGAATCATGCTCAAATAGATTTTACATGCCAATAAAGAACATGTATCACCACACAACTTATCATCACATGGTATAAAAAGTACTTTTACATTTGATGACAATTTGTCCTCACTTATAATGCTTAAAGGGATAAACCCAATTTCGACTCTTGTCACACGCATTGAAGGTGTGCCAGTTCTGGACCATTGTGAATGAGGTTAGTAGGGAAACTGATTTAGATTGTAGTTTTTTCCCGGTATAAGAGACATTGGTTAGCTGAAATAATAAAACATGTGTTGTTGCACGATAGATAGCCTCATAACTCATAAATGAAAGAGAGAAATGTCCCTTTTATCGCAATAAGTATCTTTATACATGTGTTATAAATGTTTTAATATTATTTTGCTTTTAGTACATTAATATTATATTTAATTCGGCAGTAGATCACTAAAGTAACAAGTTTGTATTCGACACCAGTACGTCCACCTTGACAAACCTTTGTGCTGGCAGTGAACTGCAATAAAACAATCCGATGATATATTATAGCTTATCGGTTCTATTGTATCACGTGTTTTCCAACAGTCCAAAACAGTTCAATGTGATTTATGTCGAAGGAGCTGTATATAATAATTTAATTCAATTCAACAACTAAACATATTTGGTAGTAGAACTAGTTTTTTTCTATACAAACCTGCGAGCAGTTTTATTTCCTAAATTTCTAATAAACTTAACTAACAATTTATATTCAATTAAGGTATTAGTAAAATATTACTATTTTTTGTCATACATTTGTAATTTATTTCGAATGATAATAACTATTTGTGATAGTAAAGTAGTATAGCCTAATATTTTTATCAGTTTGTTCAATAATAATTTTACTTTAACCACGGAACAAATTGGATCTTGTTGGATATGGAAATTGGATCTGAATTTGAGATAACACTGGTTCAGATTCTTTCTGTAGCCGTAATACTTTTTGTCAGTAGCATTGATTTCATATTGTATTAATCCTCCCCCTAATCCTAGCATAGGCCAGAAGCCTAAGAAGACCTTAAAAGGGGTATCGGCCGTTCCATTGTTTCAAAAAGCCAATGAGCTGTCCTAGTGGACAAGTAATAATTATTTAAAAATCGTATAGAACGCTCTTATTTTCATGATGAGAACAATTTATATAGAGCATAATAATTTATTGTTCAATATAAAAGCCCTTTACTATTTTGATTAAAAACACTGTTTATATATATATAAAATTCCTTTAATTTGATTCTCACATAAAATAATTAAACCTCATGTTCGATAAAAGGAGAAATAGTTAACAATGAAATGCGGTTACCAAATAGAGAGAACAATAAAACGGTAATGAATTAACATGACTTCATTAAGAGTAACTATTGTAGAGGAAAACCTGCTTTCCATATGATTGAGCAATAAACTATTTATTGAATTTATATAATCACGCACCGTGTTGTCCATTCATTATGGCCTGTAATATATGTTCTATTTCATCAGAATTATAATAATAATGTTGTTGCCAACCATAAAAAATGCATTTGCTAAATACGATATTACGTCAATAAAATAAAATATTTTTTTTTTTCTAGTTTCAATAAGGAAAATCCATATATCCTTGAGAGTTTCAACGTAAGTTTTGTTATTTTTTCCTAAATAGAGAAAAGAGCAGGGTTTTCACTGATTATACTTTATTAAATGTATATACACAATTAAAAAACTTTCGGTATTACACTGTGAGGATAAAACTGAAATGAAATGAACAAAACTTAAACATTTTTAATAAAAAAATTACTACACTTCGTATTTATCTTATTATGTTGACATATCGGTAATATAATTTAAATCTTTTCAAAGGAATAACATAATTTCCTGTACATTATGCACTGTTATAAACTGTAAGATGCAATTTTAAATAATCTCATAATTCAATTAAAATTTATAATATTTCATGCATTATACTACTGGTTTTAAAAAAACTAGTACAGAAAACATTTTTAATTAATGTTTTTTTTAACCCGTTTCTTCCCACTGTCGACATTTGTCGACACGCAACTTAATATTTTTTTGTGGGAAATTTTGATTGTCTAGGACTCTTACGATAATATCCCGCTGTTATGTTGGTATCTCTGAACTAGCAGTTGATGCGCCGCGGCAGTGGCTAGTTTGGTGCTTTTGTGTCAACAACTCTACTGATTGACTCTCAGCCTCACTATGTCACTGATAGACAGGTAAGTGTATTACAACCTTGTAAATAATAATATTATTTACCGTACGCTATTTATAGTGATATAAGATATGTGTATGACGTATTACTGTGTTGAACGTGTAAAATATTGTTTTAGGGTATCGATTTACAATCATAAATATTGATGTCGACAAATGTCGACAGTGGGCACCAGCGGTAGGGGTCGATGTCCATTACAACAAATTGTTTTTTTTAGGTTGACGGTAGCTGACATCGCTAATATATTGGAAGAGAGTGAAAATATTATAGATCCAACATTTTTTATTGAGCCACCAGATAATCCAGCCCTCAGTGACTGTGATTCCGATGACGATGATAGTGGCAAACATAAATCATTTATCTGGCAACCAACTCAGAGCTGGTGGTGAGCTGATAGGAAGAAAATTAACTGAAGATGGGTTAGTTACAATAAGAATTGGTGGAATACCTGAAGAAAAAAGTGACCAAGAAGAAGTGGAACAAGTAGAAGATAAGAAATTTGAGGAACCTGTGGACGAAGATGACAGTGTAGTAAGCGTAGATGTTTGTTTTTGAAGAAGAAACCCAAGGAAAAGTTAGTAAAAATACGTTAGAGAGCAGAACTAAAAAAAGAAAACAAATAAAAGATGTTAGAACAAAAAAGAAGGTAAAAGGAAATAAGTCAAAACGTACATGGGAAGAAAAAGACATTGCAGATGTAAGCTCTATAGAGTTTACTCGTGCGAATTTCTTGTCAAATGATTATTCTCCTGTAGAACTGTTTGAAATGTTCTTTGATGACGAGGTCGTAGAGTACATTGTTTATTGCACTAATCAATATTCCCTAGAAAAAGGAAACATAAACTTTTCTACATCAAAAAATGAAATACGTCTGTTTTTCGCCATTCTTTTTCTATCAGGATACAACACTATGGCTCGTTACAGAATGTACTGGGAAACGGCAGAGGACACACATCATGAAGCAGTTTCACGTGCAATTTCACGTAATCGTTTTCAGGATATCTTGAAAAACATTCACTTCTGTGAAAATGATAAATTAGACAAAGATGACAAGTTTGCCAAAGTTCGCTCTGTTATGTGCATGCTGAACGAGCGATGGCTTCGTTACTTCCCAGGTGACATTTACTTATCCATTGATGAATCCATGGTACCTTATTTTGGAAGGCACGGGTTGAAACAACATATCCATGGGAAGCCTATCCGATTCGGATATAAAGTTTGGATATTAGCTACAAGGTTAGGCTACGCTATTCAAGCGGAACCGTATCAGGGCAAAGCGACTGGAGCAACTATTCCTGAGCTCGGTGTGGGAGGCTCAGTTGTCATTGATCTTATATCTGAACTCCCACAGGACAGAAAATATAGTTTGTTTTTCGACAACTTCTTTACATCTTTTAAAACTGCTTGAAGCGTTAAAAAACAGGGGATATCATGGTACAGGGACCATAAAGGGTAGACAGAGTTGAGGATGCCCCTCTTCGTAAACCTCAAGATCTCAAGAAAGAACCAAGAGGTACTTTCCATCAAATAACTGACACAGACACCAACATAACACTTGTAAGATACATGGACAACAGTGTTTTTACTATAGCGTCGACAGCAACAGGCGTTCATCCTGAGGGGAAAGCAAAGCGTTGGTCCTCTAGCAATAAAAAACACATCGTTGTGCCACAGCCAAACTGTGTCAATTGGTACAATATGAATATGGGTGGGGTGGATAGGCTAGATGAAAATGTATCTACCTACCGTATTCATATTCGCAACAAAAAGTGGTATAGGCCAATGGTTGCATACATGCTGAATGTGAGTATGAATAATGCTTGGATTTTATACAGAATGACGCCAAAAGGAGCTGAAGAACAATTAGATCTTCTTGGATTCACCCGCTACATTGTCCGTACGTACATGCGAACATGCACAAGCCATCGATCCTCTGCAGGACGGCCAAGCCAGACAGTATCCAGTAGGGTGTTGCCTGAAATCCGATTCAGTGGAAAAGATCATCATTTAGAAACAGTTCAAAAGCAAATTCGCTGCGCACTGTGTTCCAAAGCAACAAGGAAACGGTGCAAGACTTGTCAAGTTGGATGCCATGTGCTTTGTGCGGAGGCTTTCCATACTTCCTGAGGAAGTAATCTCTTATACAATCCTTTCTGATATGTAATCTATTCATAAATACTGTAATGGAACAATAAAAGCATCATTATTTCATTTTTTAACTTATTTTAAAACCACCCCTTTCATTCCCACTGTCGACAAATGTCTACATTAGCCTCTATTCTCTAACTGCACCCGTTCATGCCCACTGTCGACATATGTCGACATGCTATAATTTATTGTTATTATTTAAATTTTACATATTTCATACTAAAACTATAGTAAATAACTGATAATAAAGCAAATAACCAAAGGCCACCAAAAAATCTGACAAAAAAATAATTTGGGCAGAAACGGGTTTAAACTACTATTTATTTGTAATTTGATACAAAATTATTAATTTTTTCTGGAAGACATATTATTTGAAACACTGTTGGATCAAATGAATGAATTATTCATATTTTCACGTACCTTTACATTTGTAATCGGTTTCAAGCATTTAGCTGACTGACCGTAATTATGAAAACTATTCATCTCTGTTGGAATCATAGTAATTCAAGCCTAATGCTGAAATATGTCGTGATCCAGAGTACATATTTAGCAATTTTAAGCCAGGGAATATTATTATCAAAATCTCAGCATATCCGGTCTTATAAAATTTGGCAAGGAAGTTAAGGGACCTCATTGTTCTGCTATTTATCATACAGACCTGGGGAGTAAGACATTTATTGTAAGTTTATTATTACTACTGAACAGTAATAGGGACCATGTTCATGTTCTTCCTCACCACCAAAAAAAGTAGACTACAATATTTTGCCATTAGATACGTTGTTTGGCATTACATTCTTTCTGTGTATGTCACCGACCTCCAACTAGGGCAAAGTAGTAGTAGTATGAGTCCTGTTATCCTTCTTTAAGGATTTTGGAAGTAATCATCCTCCTTACTTGCCTTTCCTTTCTCTTTACATAACACTTGGTAGGATTATTTTGTAAAACAGAGTTGAAACAATCCGTAATGGCAATATATATATTTCCGGTTTACTTTTAAATTGGAGTTCAAATAATGGTTCTTGTCTAGTTGAGTTATTTTTAATAAATTGCTCAGATTTAAGATCATTCTTAGTTGTTTAAACTGAAACATTAATACCTTTTCTGAAAGAATCATGGAAATTTTATACCATTACAATTTACTTGTCATTTTCTTTGCAATTAGTGTGTTGAACATTTAGTCTATTACACTTTTAGTTATGTCTGTATAACGTAACCTCGCAACTATAAATGTTTTTCATATTTTTGTGAAATATTCAAGTTGTACTGATCATTGTATTGCTTAAGGAGGGCAAACAACTATTCCAGCTATATAGACAGTAATGAATAGTTATAAACCTTGTCTGTTCTGTCCACTACCGCCGGGTTCACTATAATATACTCTATAGAAAACAACAGTATTACACTAGAAGAACACCACGTGGACTGGCTAAGATTTTATAATTTATTTACTCAATTACTCGCTACGTTTTATAACTTTTATATTATTAAAATTTAGGTTAAATAAGATATATACATCACCGTATATTTTATCTTATTATAAAAACAAAGCATATTAATGGTGGGTAAAAATGGTGCATATTTAATTATTATCTTTTATAATTATTACAATGCACACACATTTTAGGAACATATGACTTTTGTTTGAACTGCACGATTTAATATTTATTTTTATTTAATAAACTTAAAAATGAAAACATATTTTTTCTAAAACTACTAAAAACTAACGATTCAAAATTGTTAAGAATTAAATAAACTAAAAGGCCATTTTTAAAGACATTACCACTAGAAATTTATTGTATTATCAATGTAAGTTCAAAATCCACATTCTAATCATCTAAAGTTCTGCTTGTGCTTGAATGCTGCTTTTTCTCTTCTTTAGCTTTGAGAAATGTTTATAAAACTTTTAAGCTAAACAGAAGCTTTAAGCAGATTTTAAAGAATGGTTTTAGGCAATTAAACTGAAATTGTCGTGATATTTTTCAAATTCCAGACAAAGAAAACCATGATTAATTGTGATGCAGTTCAAATGAAGATAAGTTTAAATTCTACACTATCTTCTCCCAGTTGATTATGGAAGAGAACCAGTAGTAATGGTCCAAATAGTAGAAGATAGATTGTCTCAAAAAATTTTCTGTTATTTAAACAAAATTTGACTGTCTTAACCACAATAGTTTTGAGGCAGGGTTATAACACTTTAACCTATAAAACTAGAAAATACAAAAAAATGTTGAAGACAATATTGATAATTAAAGATACATTACTGTTACAATATAACTTATTATAAATATACGTATTACTTTTGTTATGTGTATTTTAGAGAGACGTAATCTTAACTGTACTAAAGTTTTACATTGCATTTAGAATTGTTCAATCAGTCAGACAAACCACTATTTTTCTCCACAGGATTATTCATTTATTGTCATTGAGTCAAATACTTTTACCGTGAATATATATTAATAGTTTTTAACCTCTATGAATAAATTTAGAAATTATAGCAAACAGTTCACAGAAGGGAAATATTACGGTGTAAAAATAGGCTACATCGTAATACTCTATAGACTCCAAGTTTGAACATTCGTAATAAGTAAATATTCACTCTTTTCTTCAACTAAACATTGAACTTTCATGTTTTCCACATCTACGACATTTTTTACACTCCAATAACTTTTATTTCATGTTTAGTTCTAGTGATTAGTAAATTTATTTGGGAAAAGGGTTGTTTCGATTTTTTACTAACGAAAGGAACATCTTTGAACATTTCTATTTACCTATTTTTGTTATTTTAATTAAATACATCCTAGTGTCTAAAATACGAGGGTATTTTTTGTAAACCTCAGATCGTTTGTAAAAAAAAAATCCCTGTACGTTTAAACAAAAAATGTATTATATAGACATACATAATATGTAATTTAATAAAAATATTATGAGGAATGACGATTCATAAAATATGTAACTTTTTTGTTTTCCTAACATCAGTAATTTGAAACTTTCTGTAGAAAAAGTAAAAAAAATATTGATTTAGTGAAAAGGTCATGGCAATAAAATTATATAATATAGAAATTTAAATAGAATAGTTGAGCCCTTTTTGTATTTACCAATAAAACATAGATAATGTTACATGATATTTAGATACACAGCTTTTTAAGGCAACAACAGCTAAATACTTAAAATACTAAAATATAGGAACGCATTTAATATTTGACTATTGTGGCAAGTTTTCAGTTTGCCATTGGTGTGAAATGTATAATTTTCATAGTTTCTGTGAAATTATAAGATTAATACATTAAATGTAAAATCAATTATATCAGAAAGCTGAAATGGGCAATAATACAATTGTTTTGTTACATACAGTAAGCAAAGAGCGCTTTTATTATGGCTACAGAATTTTTGACGGAAAATTTTGATTTTATTAGAATATTATCATAACCTCCTTGCTTTCTAATCCATCGTACAATAGGTTTTAACTTGTTTTTATTTATTAGCCTGTAATACTATTTATAATTATTTTTTTATTTTGTTATAAAAGTTTCTGGTTACAACAGCTTCATTATAAGTTACAGTATTGGCCGAATTTATCTTTTCTGCGGCCTAGAATATTTTGTAAGTGACGCATCGTATGTTATTTCTATAAAATACACTTTACGCTTTTAGGTAAATAAAAACATGCTATTGCCAATATTACGTGTCCATGATTTAAAAAGGTCTTGTATAAAGAAATACTAGACTGAGTTAAACAGTTCCACCCGTACAAAACAAAAACTGACATACAGGAAACATCACAACAACGATGCATTGTTTAAACAAACAGTTACGAGTGATTCAGACACCATAAACAGTCCATGGCTGAGTGAGCATCTCGGCCAACAGTTGTGTGACATACAGGAAACGTCACAAACAACAATGCATTGTTTAAACAAACAGTTACGAGTGATTCAGACACCATAAACAGTCGATGGCTGAGTGAGCATCTCGGCCAACAGTTGTGTGACATACAGGAAACGTCACACACAACAATGCATTGTTTAAACAAACAGTTACGAGTGATTCAGACACCATAAACAGTCGATGGCTGAGTGAGCATCTCGGCCAACAGTTGTGTGACATACAGGAAACGTCACAACAACAATGAATTGTTTAAACAAACAGTTACGAGTGATGCAGACGCCATAAACAGTCCATGGCTGAGTGAGCATCTCGGCCAACAGTTGTGTGACATACAGGAAACGTCACAACAACAATGCATTGTTTTAAACAAACAGTTACGAGTGATGCAGACGCCATGAACAGTCCATGGCTGAGTGAGCATCTCGGCCAACAGTTGTGTGACATACAGGTAACGTCACAACAACGATGCATTGTTTAAACAAACAGTTACGAGTGATGCAGACGCCATAAAAACAGTCCATGGCTGAGTGATCATCTCGGCCAACAGTTGTGTGACATACACTGCGTTAGTTGTACTTTAGTGTCGTTCTATTTTGACTTGTCTGGCTATTGACCTCAATTTGTCACTGTAATTGGCGTTCAGTCAAAATGAAAAAATAATTCACAAACAAATTTTTTTTTGAGTTAACATGATAGAAGTCTAGCTGTTCAATAATATTTTATTTGTGATACTTTTAACACGATTTTGGAACCATACACTTCTATACTCCTTATAAAAGTGAGACTACCGGCAGGCAATTATTTTCATTGTAATACTTATTTTTGTAAATCGATTTGGTACTTCGGAATCAAATAATTGGTGAACAAACGAAAATAATAATAGTATGTCGTAGTGGCCACAAGCGTTTTTTTCTTAATACGGTTTCTTACATATTATTATACGTAAAGTTTTAAACTGTTGAACCCTTTAAGAAATTGGAATGTGAGGTAAAGATATTTTTGAAAAGTTTAGGTTTATGAAATAACGACAGTTCTAATGTCACAACTAATTAGTGAATGTGGAATCCAAAGTGTGGACTAGTCCTTATAATAGGGAAATTCAGTAAATATATCTTTGGAGAGTTGCTGTTCCCAAAAACGTATCACGAGCAGTGTGACTTGATCTTTTCCGGAGCGAAACTCTCCGTTTTCACATAATACGAACAGAACGCATAATCTCATCTTCTTCTCCGTACTAGGACTCTCCAGAGCAATGTATTCTTCAAATAATGCAATTACTGCAGTCATAAAAATGTCTTTAGTCCTTAATCATCTAGTTTTGTACATACGTGATCTTTCCAAAACCATTTTAAAATTAAAGGAATTTCCCCAAATTCTACATTTCTCTCCAGAAATAGTTAACTATCTACAAATAACATTGATGAATAATATTAACAATCGATGGGAGAACGTTTGTTTTAGTGGCGTATTCGTAGCCATCTAACGGAGGGTCCTGGATGACATAAAATTAATCAATCATTTTGGAATTCTTCAAATAGTATGGATCACGCAGACTTCTTTGATTACAACAGTTATTTTAGGATTTTATCCATTTTTTTATCCAAACTTATTATAAATCGTGGATATAACGAGTTATCAGAAAATGTACTCTAAACATTAAGTAGCACAAGATATATATATATATATACAGTTGACAAGAACAAGAACAAGTCAAGTCTGTCAAAGACCCTCAAGTTTTGTCACAAGTTCGCCCGCCTCAACTTTCTTGTCCCTGGGGTGTCAAGTGTCCAAGTCTGAGCTGTAACTCTGAACAGACGTATTTGCTATTTGCTATTATAAAGCTTATTGATTTATGTGTACCCATTTATTGTCATTGTTGGTTGATATCTCTAAATGTGAATTGTATTGAAAATTGTTTTGGAATAACGAGGAATTCCACTAGAACCCTAATAAAAACTGATTGCAATCCGTTTCTTTTGTTTGGACAACTTGAAAAACTTTTAAAAAGTCTGCTAGATTGAAAAGTAAATTTTTAAATATTATAATCAAGGTTGGTAAGCTATTTCAAAGCTGCATGTATTATTTTGCGCACGGTTGATTAAAACTTGTATACCTAATGTATATTACATTAGCCTAATTATACTGCTATTCCACTCCAAGTTGGGATCTACTGTATATTAGTTCAGTTACTACCTCTAGTTAACGGTATTATTGTAACTTGCTACGAAGTTAACCTAGAATACAGCTAATGTCTCTTATAACCTGCCTGTGGGACATTAGGTAATAAACGAAAATAATAACGGTGTATGGAAATTTTATATAGCATAGTTGTATATTGAGGGAGAATATAAACATGTCCTAGTACCTATTACTCATCGTAGGAGTAACAATTTATGTGTTACTCTCAACGTTTGTGTGATCATTTTTGTAATCATTTACAAATTTTGAGCTGAAGTAAGAAATCTAAATTTTTATCGCTAACACCCTGAGAATCTCTCAATGCCGCAGTTTAGAGAATACGGCAAGCCGAAACATTGAATTGTGTATTTTGTTTGTCTTCAATTTAGGGCAACGTCTTGTGTCTCTCTATAGGCAGCAGCAACGACTTATGTCTTGCGTCTGTCTATAGGCCGCAGCAACGACTTATGTCTTGCGTCCTGTCTATAGGCCGGAGCAACGACTTATGTCTGGTGTCTGTCTATAGGCCGGAGCAACGACTTATGTCTTGCGTCTGTCTGTAGGCCGGAGCAACGACTTATGTCTTGCGTCTGTCTATAGGCCGGAGCAACGACTTATGTCTGGTGTCTGTCTATAGGCCGGAGCAACGAGTTGTGTTTTGTGTTTGTGTACAAGCCGAAACAACTTGTGTCGTGTCTATCTACAAGCCGGGGCAACGAATTGTGTTTGGTGTCTGTCTGCAGGCCTTTTGCTGGATCGGAACCGCGGCCGACCATATAGAATGATTCTTTTGTTTAAATCCTAATTATCAGTCTTACCGTCTCACCTACTACTCCCTACCACCCGCGCATCTCCTAAGACCTGGCCCAAACTGATCGACTGCCTCAGTGTACGATAGTTCTTCGGTGTATAATATACATCGATGCGATAGACCAGTGAAAGTATAAGTAAATATTTTTAAAAGGTTCGTGACTCATTCCACCGAAACTCCAATCGTTATTAATTGTAAGTCGCTGTCTGTTTCATTTAAAATTTAATTTTAATATTTTAAATTTTAATGTTAAAGTAACTTTCCCTCGTAATATGAGGGTCTTAAAAATATTCGATGTTAAAGCAAGAAGTTACCTGTGTAATATTTTTCCATCTGTAACATATTTGCTTGGTTTCAGGAGACTTTCCGTGCAACTTTATAATTTGGTATTAATTTAGATTTAGATTTTAATGAAATATGATTATACATGGTTGAATTTTTGATATATTTTGGTATTTCTCAGAATTTTTCAAAAGTCATTTACCTTAATTTTCAAGCAATTTTAATTTTACTATTCAATCTTTTTAAATAAAGTTAAATAGTAATTAAAGTATTTCATCTAGATTTGTAAAGAAGATTGGAAATTATTTTATTTGAATTTTAATTAAGAAGTAATTTAATATAGAAGGATAGCTAGACTTTATTTTCAAAATATGGAACTAAGTTGCATAAAACTTGAACGTGAACTATCTTTGGTTTTCTAAAAAGTGTGGGTGTAACACAATCCACGAGTTTTCAAGAGATTTAAAAGTTTCAGTTTAGTTTCACCTTTCAACTATACCTTAAAACCAAATAAAAATTACTGTGTTATCATTATTTATTGAGACGACGGTTTGAGACAATACCTTACACATTCGTATAACCTATTAATGGTTTTCAGTGATTGGTATGTATTTCTGGGAATTCAAACTGAGATAGTCTCTAGGAAGTCTTTTAAGAAAAATAATTTTAAAAATTATGTAATGATCCTTTTTGTTAGTTTTCGACGGTATAATATAGATACATATTACATAAATACATTTCTTCTTTTACAAAATAAAATAATTTTCAAATGAATTTAGGATTTTTCCTCTTTTTATGATGAGAGAATTATAATTAGTCCCGTATAAATATCACAATACCTTCTGCACACCATCATACCACCACAAATCTTATTATTATTATGATATGATTTGTGCAGCACACACATTATTGAGAATAATGACTCGCTAATTAATTAATTAACAAATATATCCTCTAAACACTCTTAGACAAACAGCCCATAACGATAAGGGCTCATCTGCACACACTTTACGTTTACTGGTATAATTAAAACACAGACCGTGTAACATGAATATTATAGAGAATGATGGTTCTTAATAATCGATTAACACACAAATCAATTAATTGACTAATCCTGAATAAACATCTCATTACCGATAGCGGCCTATTTGTACACTCCTAACAGTTACTGTTATAACTGCAACCCAGCTTGTGTAACGTGCACATTGTAAAGAACATAATTCTCAGTAATTGACTAACCTACAAATCAATACACTAACAGTCCAGATTAAACAGTTTATTACTGTTAGTGGCTCTTATGCACACAACCAACAGTCACTGTTACAGTTATGTTATGCATAATTCATCGTTTTTAACCAAACTAAAAAAAAATATTTTTTTTCAACGCGTCAGTTTCAACCTTTAAGGGGAGTCGGTTAACTATATAGCGCACATGTAAAATTAGATAAGTATAGGAACATGTTTCTCAATAACCAATAAACATATAAAGATAAGGTTTTTTATTTGAATCTGATATTTATTATATAAATTTACAGCACAGCAAATTTCTATAGCATAAATTTAAATATTAAAAATATTTTTTTTTATAAAAGTCAATTTTTATCAATTTTTGTAATAAATAACTTTTTTTAAATTAATATTAGACTTCATACAACAATTTTCAGTGCTATAAACATTGCTCTAATTACGAGGAACAAAATTTTAAAAAAAATTTTCAAAATATGTTGAGTGGTTCTAGAGAAACGTGAAACAAAGAAAAACAACAATTTTTTGAAAACTCTTTTAATGATTGCATATACATAGCCAAAATATGCTGAAGCTATTTACATAATATTATATTTGGGTTTGACATTGTTGGCCGATTTGAATAAAAATTGCACCAAATTAAACAGGAGAGTCTAAAGATTAAAAAAGCAAATATTTTTTTAGTTTTTTTCTAGATTTTTTTTCAACCGACTCCCCTTAAAATCCCTTAAAAGCGGAGCGTTGTTTTTAATCGTTAGATGCGGCTATCTTTGAGCGTTTGAATTTAAACTTGTGCTTTTGTATTAGATCAAGTGAAACTTTTTTTGTCACAAAACATACGCAATGATCACTATAAAGAACAATACGCACCATTAAAGCTGTTAATATTATATATTTGTTTCTAGTACAAAATGAGTTTTTATAGGTTAATTTGGGCTACATTTCAAGAGCTTAAGAATAACTAATTATAATAATGCTCGTTAAGTGCTTGAGGAACGCAATTAATACCAAGTGCTTGACAGTTATTTTAAGAGTTTATCTCAACCCTGGATTGTGAAATGAAACATTTATGATCATCCTATCTTGTTATTATTTGATGGAATTAATTAACTCATACTTGGAACATAAACTTATTTAATTTGTTTCTAATTTAAGATTTTTCAAAAAAGAAAAAAATTGTGTATTAAAAATAATTTTATCCAACTACTTCCAACAATCAATATACAAAATAAATTTCCTTGCTACGTACCTAAAGTCCTACATGTTTTCATATTGATACAGCCACATTTAGTAGTTAAGTATAGCGAGTGTCTCCAACATATCCTCCAAACATATCACATCTTGGGTCTTATAAATAATCACTGGAGTAAATACAACTATACACGTGTTTGAATATAAATAGGATTAGGTCGTTTGGTTTATCAAAAATATTATATTATTATATAACCTTCCCAAAAGGTATTTCTTTGATGAAATCTTGTGGTCGTTTTAAATAAATGTAATAAAAACGAAAAATGGGAATGTCAACCCCACTAAATTTACTTTATACGTATAACGTCCTACTGAAGTTCAAATATTCCCGTTCTACTAACTTTAACAGAGGTTCTTCAATTCTCTAATTATTAATGCAATTCTATTACATGATGTTCAGATAAAATAATATCTTTATTAAAAGAAAATTAATGATGTTCACTCAAATGAATATTTATATTATTAGATCTGGCCTACAGAAAAAAACTGCTAATTTATTAACGATGTAATGGTTATTTATTTTATTTTTTAATAAGTTTTTACTATGAAAAAGCCTCGAGTAGCAAAAAAGGTTCCTAGGTGTAATGAAAAGGTGTCTGCTCAACAAGATGGCGGTTTGGCGGCTTTGACCACAAACAATAATGTCGGTAACAATAACAGACCTCCTGCTTCTCCCATTAACACCTCGCTGTACAAGTAATAACTTCAGGACGGCTCAATAACATTTTGTAAGTTTCTTTAATAATTTTCTTGAGTTTTATATATCAACGGACAACCAATAATAATCGTTCAGTAATTCTTTCATTGCAGTCTAATTGGTACGTCCTGATAGACTGGTAAATTACTTAATTACTTTGTACACTTACAAATATCAATAATTATAGTGTATCTGGGTGTTTGTAGAGCAATACAGATTATTTTTGTGCAATAAACTAAACGCAATCGAAATTAAAGTTTTTGCATTACTTTCGAGATCAATCGATAATATTATGACACATTTTGAACTAACAATTAAATTTTATAGAATATAAAACAGCCAAAATGTTTAAGAATTAAATATAGTGTTTGGTTCGAATATAAACTTTAATGTAAATGACACTAGTGTCCATAGACTGCTCTTTCAAACTTTACCATTCGATTTTTCCAACCTGAATAGGTAACAAACTTTGTATAAAGCATCATTCCTAACCTCATTTGTTACATAATTGCATAATTAATTGCATCACACATTAAATTACATCTCTCTAGCAGTGACTATAAGATAGTAAAAACATATTAAAAAACATATATTACATTAAAGAAAGGGAAGAAATATTTAAACTTTGTACAACCATTAGCCTAATTAAAACCTGTTCTTAAAATAAAGTTCCATAAATATAGCAGCTTAGATTTCAGAACCACTACCATACAAATATTCCAAAGTCTGATTACTGAAAATGAGATAGATGGGACATGAAAAGAGTAATATTAGCTAATTGTGAAGTGCATTTTAATACAAAATACATATGCCTGCGCAGTTACTAACAGCAAATTAACAGCTTCACTATTTATTAATGTTTTTTATTTATGTATAATGAACAGCTAATTGTAGCATTTATCAACTGAAATTACTAGCAAATTGTTGTTTTAAAACACTTTGTCATATTTGTTTGGTTACAGTAATCATTTTTGTCATACTGTTTATTTCGTTTTGTTTCATCAGTATATGTATTATACAAGAAGTGTGTTAATACATATAGTATCAACACCCATTCAAAACTGTAAGATACTGTGCTAAAAGAAACACCTCTTCTACCTCAACGATCACCTCATAATCGTTAACCATTATTTAACTGATTATTTTTCAAGATTCAGTTGGCACTAAGAAACTACCTCTATTAAAATACCAACATAAGGAAAATATATTATGTATATTAGAAGTATTTTTAATTAATAATAATACATGTAAAATATTTACAATACTAAATAAAAAGTTTGATCCACCTCAACACGATAGTATTCACTGACCCATTAATTACTTGTTTCTCTGTATAATATTATCATAAGATAATACACAGTTTGCTTATAAATCCATGTGGCTGCACCTTTATCAATGCCATTGTGGTAACACATATAACCGGAATAAAATCTTCGCTAACGCTCAGCAAAGTTCCATGAAATGCCATACATCAACATCGAACTCGAAGTTGCTTGCATAAAAATGATTTTTCAATCACATTATCAAGTCTAGACATCAGTTAGTTCTGAAGATATAGTGGGATTATGCATACAGATAGATAGACGTATAACATTTACTCTTTTATATAGCCACTAGAGTGATCGTCTTCGCTAACGGTCATTTGACGAAGAAACGATTGTTTTGATCGGTTTTGAAATGAAACGTAAACTTGAAGTTGTTAAATGTGAATCTACTTCACTTTAAACACTTTAATACCGGGAAGTCAGTATTTCTGAAAATCGCGGTTTTTGGAGTAGCATCCCCTTATTATATTAAGTAAAATGCGCTACAATATATTAATGTTTACATCTAACAATAACTGAGAACCTTTAATTACCTATTTAGTGTTAGAAAATTCTTTTTTTTTAAGTAAAGCTCATTTATGTATACTAACCATTTTACATCAGCTTACTAAGAATAGACTGCGGGTATTTTTATGCTGCTATAAACATTTAACCTTCTGTTGTAACTTATCCGTGCTGTGATGGTAGTACAGAACAGCTAAACATTCATTTCCGAGCCTCGACGGTCCATTTGCCAGCTTTTAAGGGGCCACTCTTTGTGCGTACCGTTGTCTTAATCCTTTTTGATATAATGACAATATATATTCATCTCAGTCTTATCTACCAGTATATCTTTGTATTGTCATCTGAACTCTTACCTCATAATTATGTATTCGATTTGCATACCCAGTAATTAATTTACAGTGAGTAAACATATTTTCCTAAGCGTTAATAAAATTATTGCAGTCAAACATTTTTAGTACTTAATTTCAAATACAGTGATATACGAGAGACTTAAAATCATCGTATGAGAAGATAACATTGTTTTGTATTTCATTCATAATGTACACATCAGTTTGTATTATTGACATTGCTTTACCTATAACGGATTTTATTTTTAAATAGCGACCTTTCTGTTTAAAGAGGAAAAATCTTTAGGAAAATACAGTTGTAGCCTTCCACGAATGAAGGAGTATTCTGTCCTTAAGGTCAGAATACTTAAACTTTTACTTAAGTAAAAGTTTAAAAATTTGGAAATATGGCGAAAACAAAGCTGAATTTAATAAATTTTGACTCAATATAATTTGATTAAATTTTGACCACAATTATATATTGTTGTAAAAAAGAGGAGCTACATTTTCATAACTATTTGGT
This sequence comes from Homalodisca vitripennis, assembly GCF_021130785.1. Classification (NCBI taxonomy): domain Eukaryota; kingdom Metazoa; phylum Arthropoda; class Insecta; order Hemiptera; family Cicadellidae; genus Homalodisca; species Homalodisca vitripennis. Next base: position 126,713 of record NW_025777934.1, read on the forward strand.
ATGGCCTAAATGAAAGTTTTATTTTTGTTACGTAAGTTTGATTCTAAAGCTAACTTGATTATAAACTTACAAGAAATGATCGTGTCTTGACTTCAATAAATTTTTGACTTAATTATGTTAGGTTCTGTATGGAGTAATATCCTTGATCCATTGAGTATATATGTATAATATATATATATATATATATTTATTTATTTATATTTATTATATATATATAATATGTATATAAGAATTAACTACAAAAAACTGAAAAAAAAAAATATTCTACGTGTATTTATTTTTTCAGGACAATTTTAACACAAACTTCTTAGGAAGAAGGTTTTAGGAAACAACAAAGTGAGAGTTAAGGAATAATCACAGTCGTGTTTTATTATAAGTAGCCATATTTCGAAATATGCTTGAGAAGTTATTAGATTTTATAGGCACTTACATCATATGTTATTATTATCATTATTTACACTCTAGTTATAAGAATAAAATTATTGTTGTAGTAAATTTTATACTGAAAGTGCATTTCTATCTAGAAAATGTCCATTGCACTGTTATCGTTCGCAAAGTGAAAGACCCGATTTCGACCTCCGGCTGACCGAGAAATTCTTATTTGTAAATTCTTATTGATATAAAATTTTGTTATTACCATTTACAAATTTATATACGTATCTGCTGGAATGTTGATTAAAAAAATCATAAAATTGGAATTCACGATTTAAATCACAACGTACTCGGAATATAAATTCTACATACATTTGACCTAACTAAATCTGTCTGATCAGAAAATTAAGTTTGTAACAAAATTTTGAGTACTGTAAATTTCGTTGGTGAAACTGTCGAAAAATTATTACATGTTTCTTTACTCATGTCTTGTACTAAAACAATTTTCATCAATATTGTACGATTGTAAGTAATCAAAGTTGTTGAGTAGACACGTTAACTCATTATTTATAACATGCAAATCATCATGTATAAATATAATAATTATGTGTATGAGAAAAATCTTGACAAGAATAAACAATTTTAATCAACGTTTCATGTAATAATATTCTCATATAATCCAAAGTTAAACACTTGTTGCATATGCAATTTCTAATTACACACGCATGACAGTTTCAGGTATTACAACAGCAGACCTAGTCGTGATATAATATTTACAAACAGCTGGTGACAAATATGAGGTGTTAAAGGTCACACACCGCCCCTCAGTGGTTTGTGTAATATTTCACTTCCAGCTCTCACACACTGATAATGTACAGTACGTTTCACTTTCCTTAATTTTTTGTAAAGGAAATTCACCTTTGTAAAGTATAATACACAACTCGTATTTTCAAAATAGTCATCTATACGCTATATAGGAATGTCATCATAATGCAAAATATAATTTACCATACTCTGGCACTTTCTATAAATAATGTAATTAAATGTTTTAAATTTTGCAATAGTTACCTTTTAAAAGAGATCAATGCTTGAAGGTCATTACATTTTCTTAGTCTGGCACAATAATTTTGCCTTCCCTAGGTAGGCGTGTGAATATTGTCCATTCCAATATCAGGGGTAATGTCTCCAAGCAGCATGGCATATGAGCATTTCCATGTTATTGGCTGAGATTTAATGAAGCCCATCACTCGAGCCGGACATTTTGTGCCTGTCTGTCTATTCGTTCACTCTGTATCTTGAAAATGAACTAGCTTTAAACATTTTAAATATTTTATTAATATTTAAAAAAAATGCATTTATATGTGAGAAATAATAAGTTTGGTGATGGTATATGACGTTCCTTGAGATTTGGCTGAGAGTTAGTGAATGCTTTTACGAGTAATTTGGTCTTATGGATAACCACGATGACAATATAAGAATAAATAAATTTATGAAAAATTCAATACACACATAAGAGATTCACACATGAAACACATTAACAAATTCTAACCTAATTATGCTGACACATACAATGTCCTTTTATGCCTCATTTTGTAGACTTTTATTGTTTAAACATTTAAAATAAACCTAATGTGTTATATAGAGAAATCTAAATGTATCTTGTGATAAGATATGTCGAGAAAGAGTATGAAAGAAATTTCGCTTGAAATTTGGAGTCTGCTTCAGATACATATTGAAAAGTGCTTAAAATTAAGTTTTGTCTTGTTATTTTAAAATTTTATTTAAAACAAGATTTACATCTGAAACTGTCTTATACCATAATGTGAATGGTTGTACTTGTTTAATTATATTGTTTTAATAATATGTTTACTCGTCATTGTTATTATTTAATTTTAAAAACTATCTTTAATCTAAATAAAAGTATACACCATGGTAATTTACTTCTTTAAGTAAACTGATGTGGTGACAGCGCCTTAACACACAAATTTATGACATTTACTGCAAAAATAAATTTGGTTAGGTTACAGTACTAATTGCTGTAGTCTGTTCCCGTGACAGAGTAACTGTGTCGTATCAATCACTGGTTGTCTACTTGACTATTCTCAGGCACTTTGGTGCGGTTGAAGTATTAATGGCTGTACTCTATTCCAGTGACGAAGTAACTGTGACGTATCAGCCACTGGTTGTCCACTAGACTAGTCTCAGGTACTTTGGTGCGGTTACAGTATTAATGGCTGTAGCCTATTCTAGTGACAGAGTAACTGTGACGTATAAGTCACTAGTTGTCTACTTGACTAGTCTCAGGCAGTTTAGTGCAGTTACATTATTAATGGCTGTAGTCTCTTTGAGTGACAATACAACTTCCTATATTACATTTCACCAAACGGTAATGGAGAAGGATATCCATTATAACGTCGGAGAAGGAGGCGTAAGCACTAAGTGATATAAGGAGAGGATCCCAGATGTGGTTTGCACTGCTTCAATTATCTTCCACAGTAGAAATCTTAATTAACTCCAGTTCTATCTAGAGGACAATAAGACTCATGTTCCCAGGATTGTTTTCAGGTCGCAGATAACACTTAAGTGCTACTTCATTCTTTCAGTTTCTTTAAACTTGCATCCGTTTAAGTCTATACCTTTCCTTCATGTAAAAAATTTGACCCCATAGTAAATAATTGCCTTAAGCAACCATTCTACATATATATAAATATTTATTTCAATGTTTATAAAATTAGATATAATTTTTTTAGGTCATTAATATAGATACTATAATTTAGAAATAGCTTCTATGACCTAGAATGAAGTTTCATTCTCATTTACATTTTATGTGTTATGAATTTAATGTAAAAACATTTCGATAGATGATTCCATAAAATTGTATATATTCTTAATGCATGTCAATTTAAGTTGAAAAGTCCGAAATTAAAAGTAAAACTATAAGATAAGTGAAATTTACAACTGTTATTGCACATTTGGTTCTCCCTAAAAAATTCAAGTGCCACATTTCATATCATATCACTGTGACGCTAATATTTAGTGTGGGCTTACGTGAAATTGATATACAAAGACATTTAAAATGTTTAAACGCATCATTCTTGTCTCAACCACTTCAAATTTAAATGTGTATTCTTCTGTCTATGAAATATACAGTTACGTTATATGTCATTTCTGTAATCACTTTTATTATTTCTGTGCAATCAATAGTAAACTACACAAAAAAACACTGTTGAACTGCTATAGTTTAGTTTAGTTACTAGATTATAATGCATTGAACTTTACAGTTATGATGCACATACTATATTACAGACTAGTTTTCAGATACATAAACTTGGTTATGAATATTTAATTCATACTATTTGGTGATATTTATATGTATGCAAGCAGAAGTAGGACAGTATTTTGTATGCTACGTAATTGGTTGTTTATTTTTTCGGCAAAACGTTTGTTAGCTAAATTTCACGATGGACATAACAAATATTGAAAAATGTTTTATGAATATAAATATAAATATTTTGACATATTTATTTGGACTGTTATGTATTTGTAAATTAAAATAAAAGCCTTTCAATTATATAAATCAAACTCAACTATTCGCAATTTATTGAAGTTTAGTTCAATTAGTTTGAAATGTGTTCTAAACGTGTTTATACCAAACATCCAGTTAAATTTAAAAAGTAATGTTTTTCAATACATCGGAATTTCTCAAATACATCATACCTTTCAATCGATTCAATATATTTCCCTGTTATCTTGTTAGCCCAAACAATAAACGCTTCTTTAAACTGGTTGTTATTCTTCAAATCTAAATCTTCAAAAGTTTACAATTTGAAAACATCTCCTTTAACAGAGTCACTTCACACCCCTGAGTAACCACTTTGCAATGGTTATGTAACCCTCGATCAGTGAATATATTTTGAACCACGCCTACGACAAGCATGTACGCTATGATTAATTGGATACAATTTTGCCCTGCAATCACACGATTGTTCCAGCATCAGTCTCCAACTGTATGAGACAATAAAATACACTGTGATTAATTGTATAACATTTGGCCAAACAATGACAGGATCGTTCAAGCATCAGTCTCCACTTGTATGAGGCAATAACGTACACAGTGATTAATTGTATAACATTTGGCACCACAATAACAAGATTGTTCAAGCATCAATCTCCACTTCTGTGAGAAAATAATGTACACTTTGATGATTTGTATACCATTCGGCCCCGCAATAACAGGATCGTTCAAGCATCAACCCTTACTTGTATAAGACAATAAATTTGTGTAACATTCGATCTAGGAACCACAGAATCGTTCAAGCTTGAATCTCCATTGGTAAGAGACAATAATGTACAATGTGATAAACTGTACATTTGTTCCCGCAACCACAGAATCGTTCAAAAACCTATACCCCTGTGCATGATATTAACATTAACATATTAATATTAATAAACTCAAGGAAAGTATAAATAGTGGTACAATGTATAGTAGCAACATTTTAATTTAGTGCTGATAAAAAAATCATTAACGTTATCTTAGACTTAGTAATTTGTATTTTTCAACAATGACGATACATATTGCAGACTGTCAATTCCCAAATAAAGTCACAATATTTGCCCTCACTGGTTCACTACAGTTCCCTGCCCCACATGTGACACGGACTACCAGAACAGATTTCGACGGTCACGTGATGTTATATCGGATATATTGCCAGAGTTCCGGCTCAGGCCTTTCTAATTCCGCCTCTTGATTTGTTGTATTACAGTAAGAGTTTAGCCTGTTTGTGTCAGATTGGCTTGTTTTTCCGAGTAAAGTCCGTGCGACAATTCCTAACTAAATTATTCAAAAACCGACTATCGTACACTACGAATATCAGATTTTGGAGGGGTTGCAGTTGTAAAAAATTATCAATCTTAAATAAACTCGTAGGTTTGGCCACAATTAGTGCGTTCATTCTTGTTATTTTAAAATGATCTAACGAGGAAGTTGGTTGGAGTTATGGAACTCCAAACGTTATACCGCGTCAATATTTGGTAAAGCGGCTAATCTATAACTGTGTTGATGTTGGATAGTTGATCCTCTCACAGTATTCTGGTGCTGTCAATATAGCATCACAATGTGGCATCTGATGCCACAATCAAATACAGTGTTCTAGATGTAAAAAGTCAGTAAAATTACTTCAAAATATACACTTAAATTACACTGAACAGATATGTCAGTATGAAATGAAATGAAAAATGAAATGAAATGAAATGAAATATAAATTTATTTCCACAATCTTTCTTATAGGTACAGAGATTACAAATGGGTTTGCAAATTTTTGTTAACAATGAAATTTTAAACATTGTAATTTCTAAATATATATTTGTAGGAAATTAGCCTACATGGGCAAGCAGCCTGTGCGTAGGCTAGAGACGCTATCTTTTACAGAAATTAATGTTAGTTTGTTTTGCCGGGTATGGTACAGACGCAAACGAAAGAGCAACAATAGCAATAATAAATTAAATTAAACAAACCGACCAAAAAATTTATATATAATTTATTTGAAATAGTTATCACTTTGAAATGTAGATGAATGACAGATGATATTGGAGGGGGGAGGGGTGAGAGGAAAGGACCAAGGTCAAGCCCGCCATATTCTGATAAGATTAGGGCCTCGGCTCCCTCAAGGCCAATCTGTAGAAGGAAAAAATTAACGTTTTTCTTAAAAATTGAAATTGAAGTTGATTCGAATAATTTGAAGTGACTGAAGTTTTTGCAAAATGTTTCTGAACAATACATGGGAAATATAAAAGGAATTTGTTATTGAAAATGATTTAACTAACCTTTTAACAGGTATACCGACATTAACTGCATGCCTGGTATTATAAGAATGTGATGTTTCTGGGAAAATTATGTTGTAATATTTATAAATATGAATTAAAAGATGCTTTATGTACAACTGCCGCAAGGAAAGGAGTGAAGATTCGTGAAAAAAGAGTATCAGTAGGATAAACGCTTATTTTTCCTTAATCCTGCTTTTAAGATACATTTTTGTGTTATGTAAAGGGGGCTCCAAAATGATTTTAATGCGCCGCCCCAAGCCAATGTTACCAAATGTAAGAAGAGATTGGACATAAGCGCAATACGTTATTTTAATTTCCTTTTCATTTAAAACATCACTTAATCTCTGAAAAGCGAAAATATATTTTCTTACTTTTGCTTGAATATAGGCTATTGATCAGACCATTTAAGGCGATGATCGAAAATTACACCTAGATATTGTACTTGTAACACGTTCAATACTTTTACATATACATGTTAAATTTGCAGAATTGCCGCATTGATGAATTCTCAAACTATTTAAATTGTAATCTGAATTATTGTTCAAAGAAATAGGTAGAAATTTTGTTCTTAGATATATTTTGTGAGAGAAAATTTTTGATCTAACCATTTTTTCAAAATCATTAAGTCGTTTGTAGCCTTTCTCCTGTACTTCCATCCAATTGTTACCAGAAATAAAAATTAAGCTGTCATCCGCAAACAAAAAGAGTTTTCCATACAGATTTAGTTTAGAATATTGTTTATATATATCAAAAACAAAATAGGTCCCAATGTACTACCTTGAATCACACCATAATCCACATTTTTGAGGATCACTGTTCTCTCCGCATATGGACACAACCTGTCGCCTCTCGCTCAGGTAGCTGCGGAACCACGCTAGCGCAATGCCGCGGACTCCTATCATTTCTAATTGTGTTCAAAAAAATAGTGCGATCCACAGAGTCGAATGCTTTTTTTAAATCCAAAAAAAAACAAGCATGCACCTATTATTTTTTGAAATACTTTTGTTTAAATCTCTGTTGATATCAAATAATGCGTCATTGATACTTTTGTCCGGCCTAAAGCCATACTGACACTCACTTAAACTGTTATGGTTTTGTAAAAATGAGACGAGTTGATCCTTAACTATTCGTTCTAAAACCTTAGAAAAAACGCTTAACAATGAGATGGGACGGAAGTTGTTTTTGTTTGTAAATTCATTAGATTTGAAAAGAGGAAAGATTTTTGCTAGCTTTAAAATTTATCGGGAAATACACCAGTTGAGATACTTAAGTTAATTAAATGTGTTAACTGTTGAGAAATAACATGGATATTAGCCTTGAATAGGTTAGCCGAGACCCCGTCCATCCCCGGTGCGGATCCACCCCTCAGGCCATTGACCTGGCGTATTACGTCATGTTCAGTCACAGTCTGTAGTGAGAATTCAGTGTTCAGCCAGTAATCAGAGTCACGTACCACCGGATCCCCCCCCTGAATCAATCTCGTCGGCCAGGGTTTTGCCAACCAGCCGAAAAAAAATCATTGAAATCATTGGCAAACCTGTTTTAAAACCTCCTTGCTCAATATAGGTGCACCTGATAGAAATCTTTGAATAGGAAAGTTATCTCTACATTTATTCCTCCCAATTAATTCGTTAATAATTCCCCAAAACAATTTAGCATTTTTTCTACAGTCATTTAATTTCATTCTATAGTAATCCCGCTTTGTAGATTTTATTGAGTTGCTTAAATCACGTCTTAACATATTATAATAAGTTTCAAGTTCACGATTAAAAGGTTGTTTTTTTAAGATTTTACTAATTTTATCCCTTTTACGAATCAAGTTTACTAAGTCATTGGAAATCCATGGCTTCAGTTTTTTCTTCCGTGTTGTGGGATGTTTTATTTCTTTTTTAGCGATAGATAAAGATTCAGTAATCACGCCCGAAAAATTGGCTGAACATTCATTGACATCATAACAATTCAGGACGGGATCCCAGTTTTGAGGTGATAAGACTCGGTAGACAGTTTTTTCGTCAGTATACGTAATCGGTGCTAGTGGTGTGTCAGTGGCAGTCGCATGGACTGTGATCCTGAGGCCGGTGCTGTAGTGGTCAGTGACGGCGGTGTGCAGTACGGCGGCCTGCACACTCTGCATGTCGTTTGTATCTCACAAAAACGTGGTCCAGGCAAGTGGTGCTGTGCTCCATCACCCGAGTCGCTTTTCCACACATTGTACAAGTCCATGACCAATAAAGCAGTTTAAATATCTGTTAGTAATATCGTCAGGCGCCAAAAAGGTTAATATTCATGTCTCCTAGTAAAATGAATTTTTTATTACGTTCTACATTGTTATAATAGCTGTCGAGACAATCTATAAAACTACCAACGTCACTGTCAAATGTTCTGTACAGTGCCAAAATGTTGTAATGAGTATTTAGGTAAGTGAAGTTAAGTGAAATGCCGTAAACGTCACCCAAAGTAGCTTGTGATGTAACTGCAGAAAGTCGCTCTTATTTACATAAACAATGACGCCGTCATTCTGGTTCCGTAATTTATCACTCAGTACAAGGTCAAACCCCTCAATGTTCACTCTCCCTCCTCCCCTCCTTCAGCCAACACTCAGTTAGAATCAATTACATCTACATTGCTTACTATCAAACTCAAATATATACCTTTAACTCATCAAAGGTTTTAGAAAAACTTCTAATATTAGAATGGAAAAAGTTAATGTTACTCTCCGTAAAAACTGTAGAAATCTTTATATTTAAGTGGGCTATCAATCTCTTAAACATTTCCTTTGGTAAATGATTATCACCACTGTCATCAATCATTATTATCACAGGAGCCTGCCCGCCCTAATATGATTATAAAGTTTAAGATAGCAATATTATCATATTATATTATATTATATTATATCGTATAAAATAATATAGGATAAGACATTGAAGAAAATTTAAAATAAAACGCTGTTGGTTTTACAAACTGTAATAGTCATCCAAAATATAGCTAGATACATAATAAAAACAAATACATACACACATCTACACTCACAAGCACACTCACACATACACAAACGGGCATACATATGCACATACGTGTACATATTGTCAAATTAATATTGATTTGTTTTTAAGATATTGTAACAACTCCTTCAAACAGTATGAAAATGAAGACTAATATTTTAACTTACAATTCAAATGTTCTAACTACAGCAAGAAATCTATACAAATAAAATTGTGAAATAACGGTTTCATAACTGCAAAACTTAAGTTATTTTATTTAAACGGAATACAAGCTAAAATGAAGAAAAATTACTTAAATAAATGTTGTATCTTTGTAACAGTGACAAGCATACAATCTATAGCTGTATACATACATATATACATACACGCACGCACACACACACAACACACACACACACACACACACACACACACACACACACACACACACACACACACAAAACACGTACACACGCACACGCACACACACACATGCCATACATACACCTATAGACACACTTATAAGTATACATACCAAAACGCTTATAAGAAAGATTCCGAAATGTTTATAAAGTCTTAATGATAGAGGTATGGAACATTTTGTGTCAATACTAGGCTAACATAGAAACAAGTAAATGTTGGGCTTAGCTCAAAAGTTTGTCATTGTAGCATGTCAGTGACATATTAACACCTAACATTGTGATGCTCCCGTTTTCCGTGAACTCTAAAATATACAGAAAAGAAAAAACCAGGAGTAAAAATTAACTCCCCTCATTAAATGACTCCTTAATTTAGAAATATTAAATCTCAAAATATATTAAAAAAACTAGATTATTGTGACGTTTTAATATGCGTCGTACTAAAAGAGACATTTCCATATTGTCTTCTTTTCTATATTCTATCGTTAAGACTTTAATAGCGTGCTTCAAAGTAACCAAAAATAATTACTGTTTGGTAATTATATAATTAAAAATTATTTATTTTATCCAATTCATTATTTTAAATCACTTCGTCATTACACAAAAGTTCAGTGAGAGGGAGGGTGGTGTGGTACTGACACGTGGTTAAATACGGGAGCCACGAGGTGTAATGATACATACACTGATAAGCTGCAGCGCAGTGGCGAGATATGTACGCTATTACTGATGCATGTTCTGCAAACTTGGTGTCTGCATTTGATGTGAATTTAATGGTACATTGCATCCAATCCCAGTACCTGATTGAACCACAGACACACGTCACTCGTTGTTATTCATTCCGATTGTTTTAATAATATGTAAGTGTTATAAATGAATAGTGTTATATGTAACAAATTTTTATTTTATTTTAACACTAAATACTATATTTTAAGACTTTATTTCCTGTTTATTTGTTTCTCAAATGTAATTAAAAATCATCAGGCAGTGAGAATAAAATATCCGAACACTATAGACCACATAGGATTTGCTGCATGCCTAACACTGCATAAAAATCTCTAAAACGTCTTAGGGAGCCAAGGATGACAGCGGTTGCTGTGGACTATTGGCTCTGAACTCGAATTTTGTGGTGGCAGTTCTAATATAGGGTGGTAGGTGTCTTTGTTTGTATTCAGCATTGGAAACCATCAAAGTTACCATAAATAAACACTGGTTCGTGTGCGGGAAGGAAAACGCTCTGACAGGAACATTATAATCACGAGATGCAGATGAGGCAGTTTCTTTCTTGATATAGCAACTACTTTCCAGTAATACCTGAACTATATGTTTTTTATAATTTCTGATTTACTCCTAATTTTCTCATCTCTATAATATCCTCTGAGGAGATCTTGTTTATAAGAGAAAGGAGGCGCTCGCTTGGGGATAAGATATTGGTGGGCAATAAGGTCAATCCATGGGAATGAGAACAATGCTTGAGCCTAGACCTGTTAATAGTTTTGAGAGAATAAAAAGATCCTTTACTCAGGTTCGAAGTACACAAAAAATTAAATACTATTATGCAAGGGTAATTAGAAAGATATACATTTGAAATTTTTACTTACAGCCTCAGCGAAGCCTGCTACGTTGTGGTGTGGTTTACGCGTAATAGAAATATAGATGAAATCAAAACAGTTCTTTCATAAAAAATGTATGCCCTTAGGAAGTAATAACAGAACGTATCAGAAAGGCCTGAGTTGTAAAAAATTCCCAGCCCATCACTGAATGCTGTGTTAACTATAACTATTCGAATCTTTCGGTACAGATGTTTGAATTCACTTATAAATGCTAAATATTACTGTGTGATCCCGAACAATCAATTTCTGTTGCGGCTTCCGCTACAGTTTAGCCCTCAATTGGAGTTACGGTTTCTCTCTGTAAAGCAAACTCCGATTGGGAGTTGTGGTTTAGTACAAAGTGTATCTATTACATTTAATGGGAAACAATTCAATTCAACCAGTATTTCTAAAGCCATATCGATATAGCAGTACGGGATGTCGGTTTTTTTACTAATAATTTTCAAATAATTAAAGCATAGTGAATTATAATATTACTACGTAACTAGTAATACATGTTAAACATTGTGAAAAAATTTCTATTTACAACAGCTATTTCATAAATCATTAAACTTACGGTTAATAAAGTTGTGTTCAGAAATTAATTACCATTATTTTTAATCGTAGACAGTTACATTATTCACTATTTAATTCAGTGTGTTAATGTGATATATGAAAATCTCAATGTGAATCGATACCGTATGTAGGTTTTAGGGTGTGTATCAATACTTTGTGTAGAATAGAATTTTACATTGCAGTTAAATATGCTTTATCAGTGTTTTTCATATAATTAATTTAATATTTTTTTTTATATGTACATGTAAATGACAGTTGGCATCATTTTTCTCTTAAGCAATAATATTATGCAGGCAACCCCAAACGGGATAACCCTAGGGGAACCGATTATTTGTGAAATTGTATAAAATAGTTTAATGAAAACTATTTCAATTTGACTGAATCGAAATGGTTATAAGCGGTAAATTTTGTAAATAAAGAAATATTACTACAAACTCTAATTGATAACCTAGTTTCCAAAAACATGTGTTTTCTATGAGAGATGGATAATATAATTTCCTATTGCAAAGCTCTATTTCCGTTTATCCATAGTAGCTCACTTTCAACATAATAATGTTGTTACACCTGTTAAATTCTATATGAAAACAAGCTTTCGGGAGTGAAAGAACTATGATTTTTATAGTGACTTTCTCCCTTTTTCTACTCGGATAAAAATTTCTTGTTTATAACTAATGTGATTAAAGGTTCTATTTTATTGTTATAAAGAAGATAACACTCAAACCATCAAAGTTACTATGGGACGGTAACAAGCCTGTTCTTGTATATTATGTGCGGTTATCAATATGTAAAGTGAAGCAGATTTTTTTAAGTTTGTTATTGACGATGGAAAGGTGTTTAAAAGATAACAGGATTTTGAAAATTTGCCATCGTTATAGATCATAAATATTTAACGCCAGTTTCGAGGATTGGAATCCATACTCATCATCATGCAGGGGAGGAATAAATACATAACAAAATAAATAACAGAAAGAAGTAAAGAGTATTAATACCCCTTCCACCTTACAAAGAGGATAGATTCCAATCCTAAAAACGTTGTTATAAATCTTTTATAACATTTAACGATGGTAAATGTCCGAAATAATGCTATCCTTTTAAATTTATATTATTATTTTGTAAGATAATAATACATAGTTATTTTAAATAAACTGTTACTTTGCGGTCCAGCAAAATCATGAACAAAGTTTTACCTTTTTTTAAAACAAAAATAATTAAAGTTGTAGTTTAATATTATTATATTACAATTTTATTAAAAATTTCTTAATATAAGTTGTAAGACGAAAAAATTTATTTTGATTGGCCTTTCATCTAGACAGTATACGTAACTCCTTGAATATTTAATAAATGTTGAAGGATGGTTACTCCGATTCAAATCTGAGTTAAATCCTTAACAGCTAATTCCACGAAACATTGATCTATGATGATACAAAAATGTATAGCCTTCCAATTTGGTTTTATATTAGTATATATTAGTATAAAAAACCTGATACTTTATTGGGCATTCTATGGGTACAGCATGATAGTGTATTTGCAAGTAGCAAATGTTCTTCTTGTTATATTAATACAAATACTTTTGTAGGTAATATATAAAAAAATTCAAATCACCACTAGTTATGAGTATTTATATGCAGTAATATAAATAAACGTAGAAGTAGAATAATTACAATTATCTTAGTATTTGGCCTTCACGTTTTGTATTGAAGAAAATTCAAAATAGATGGACTGTAAAAGCCACTATACCGGGTGAGTTTTTTTAAGTGATCCAACAGCTAATTTTTAATTACACGACTCACATGACACCACAATTTAAGTTTGGAACTTGCTCAATTTTAAGTTTCACTCAGGAATACACTTTCAAAATTTTTTTGAAGATGGCCGCCATTTTCCAACATTTTTCAGTGTGTCGTGTAATTAAATAGTTAGCTATTGGATCACTTTAAAAAACTCACCCCGTATAACCAGTTCAATAATTCGCAAAGAGTTTTTTATTGAACTGAAAATTATGAATAATAATGATCATATTGTTACTCTAAATGTTAGATTCTCGAAGGCATAAAGTAAGTACTTAATATTTTCAACAACTCTAAATAATATTTTAACTGTTTATAAGTAAACAGTAAATTATAAACCAGAATTTTCCTTTTTTCTTAAAATTAGTAGTTTATAATTGTTAAAAATCTTAAGATTTACACTGATTTTAAAGGTAAGTGAGAATAGGTGGGAAAAAACTTTCATTCAACTAAGTTACTAATAACTACTTATAAATATACATTTGAATACATACAATAGTTAAATAACTTGCCTCTAAGTACTTCCATTTAACATGCATCATATTTGACGTATGACTTTGGCTCTACCCTACCAGACCGACTGTTATAACACTCCCGGTGTGGTGGTAACGTATTAATTTTCTCGACCATATATCACTGTCCTTCACACCTGCCAAACTTCCTTGTAGAATGTACATAGTATTTTCTACATAATTTATTGTAGCTAAATGAAATACGTTTAACCTTTCTTATAGCACGTATATAATGCATTAAACAACAAGTAATATAAGACAAGGAAAATCTGATGAGGACTAATTAATTTTTAATAGCAAATAATAACATTAAATGTTCTCTCCAGCGATGTTGATTCTTACAAAAATAATTGAAAAAGAGAATTTGCAGAGATAACAAGATTTTTGCTGACATTTACCATCGTTTCAATATTAAATAAAATAATTAACACAATCTCGAAATTGGCTACATCCGGTTACATGACACTACATGGTTATCCTTCTGTTACATAGACTTATTGTACCTGATGGTAATCAAGGAGCTCACAACCATTAGTAATGGCGATGCCTCACTTACCAACACATATCTTTCCCTATCATCAATATCTTGTCTACTGATATCGTGCACCAAGACATGATAGTCTATGATGATCCTTTTTTAATTCCGGAACCAAGAGAAATACAACTAAGGAATTGGATTCTGTACTAGTAAGTGGACTCTATGTTAAAGTAGGGTTTTTATTGTGTTATTGAATTACTTATTAGCTGAATGTCAGCAAAGTAGGGAAGGTTGAAGAGTGTCTGCCTATTTTATATTTATAGAAAAAAAGTAAAATCCTTTAGGCAACACCCAGGTAGATGATGATGCATGGGATTTGGCTGAGCGTTAACGAAACTTTTACAAAGGTTAAATATGATGGACACTAGAAAAACATGATACGAATAAACTTGTAAACGAACTAAATGTTATAATATAAAGTGTTAACAATATAGCATAGAAATACATGTAGTCCAACTATCCATAAAATATATCAAGACAGATTTTATTTGGGCACTTTAAATTTTTCATGAAACTTCATTTCTATGTAGACAAGTAATTGTGAGTTCTATGATATGGTGTTTGCCTATTCGCTGTAATTTTGCTGGTGATCATTCACTGGCGCAATTCATATAATTATCCTCAGGAAAGTATAAAAAATGTTTTCTCTATGAATGCAATGATCTACAGTTTTGAAATTATGTATGCTACCTCAGTGAGGAGTGTTATGAGAAACTTAATATACTATCCTTCATTGTATTTATTCATCGACTAAATTTGATTTTAGTAATATGCGTACGGTAGTGTTTTAACAGGTTTGCCTCACATACACTATTTCGTATAATGGAATGTATATATTTCTATTTGAAACTGAAAAAAAAACAAAGTGTCTTAAAGATTTTATATTTTATCAAGAAGTAAATATGATGTAATGATTACAACAAGAACAAAACAAAAATAAAGCAATAAAGAACAACAAAACGTACTATTGTACCTCTCCTCGGTGCTTACTATTTACGTCCTTCTGCTTTTCGTTACTTCTCCTTTCCACTCCTTGATCTACTCACGGGAGTTCCAGTCTGGAAAAAAAGTTTACTTGAAACCTTGAATAACGTCGAACCTGGCTTCTCCGTGCTTAGGAATTGTTCCGTACTTCCGCTATGGCTCTTTAGTATCAAACTGCTAAATATTGTACTCCTGCCTAGCTGAGCAGTGCAGTAGGAGAGGTGAAACATACAGCATAATACAACAATGAAGATAATTAGAGCCACACTAGTGGCAATTCCCCCTTCTCTAGTTTCCAGTGCTGTATAATAAAGCTCCACCCAAGATTTGGCGTAAAGAGGCGCTAATTATGGAGTATATTGAAGCGTCACATTTCCTAATTATTTGAGAGTTCTCGTTTCATGAAAGTCTACTATAGACGGGAAATCTCTTCCCTGAAAGTTAATTTGCGTCCAAAAAGATCTGGAAGACATCCTGACAAAGTCTTAAGGGTCGTAATAATTCTTCAATTTCGGAACCACAACAAAACGCAGTCAATGGAATAAGCCTTCCTCAGAAAGATTTGTTCGTTACTGAATCGATTTGGTACTGGAATGGGCAGATGTAACATGTGGATGTATAAATGTGTTGGGAATGTCAGAAGACCCAACACATACTTGTGGTATCGTCAATGAAACTTTGGAATACTTACGTTCGATAATAGTTGGCCTGTATGGCATTATCCGGTGGCCGGTTTGGCCGGTTTGAGTCGTGGAGATATCCTTAAAACCTACAAAATCTTTTTACAGAATTTCTTGATAAGCTTATCTGCACTTATATTTACAGTTTGAAAACTACCTAAAAATGTTTAATGGTGTGTATAGACAGGATGGTACTTTTTGAAACAAAATTAAATTAAAATTTCAAAATTACGATTGGTATTCAATACAGTAATCTGTATAATATTGCTTAATGCCTAATCATAATGCTTACCTGACCTTACTTATAAAAATTTCTAAAGAAGGTTTTTATTGTAAAATGATAAATTAAATTTGAGCAGTTCACTACTTTTAGTCTAAATTAAAATCAAAATAAACACTAAACCTTCTTATGAAATTTGAAATGAAATAAATATTTTCTAATTTAATTGAAATAAAATGTAAACTTTAAGTAAATTATAATAGAAGCTACATAAAACTGAATTAAAACTTCGCTGAAAACTTCATCGTAATTTGGGTATCACTTCCTGTTACTATTGTCACAGATAATTAAACATGACTAATCAAATTTAGTGTAAATAGTAAATATTAAATGTCTATTGCAAATGCCTATGGGAGTACCGATGGCCGAGCGGTCTAAGACGTTGGACTTTTTGGTCTGAGTTAAAGATAACCCAAGTTCAAATGCTGTTTGTGAAAGTTACACTTGTTATCAGTACTATCGACCTTGTACTGTATCGTCTCTCCCCTTTATTCTGTTTGATAAGATCCTCGCACAGGCCAGTGACCCGTGAGGACGGACTGAATAAGGATTAAAAGGGGATCGGCCTCTCCTTAAAAAAAATATAACATTTAATTAAACTTAAAGTTGAAATACTTTCTATAACTTAAAATATTTTGAAGTTTTACGTTAATAATTAAGTTTTTTCTTCATTCTTTTGTATTATTATCGTACAATATTCCATATAAAAGAACACCAACATTAGTTGACAACAGATTTACCGTACGAAAATCGTAATTTGAATATAAAATATCTACTTACGTAAAATCCCTCCCAGAATGGACCTGGAAAAATAAAGAATGGGTGAACCAATAATAAATATAATCAGTTGAAACACAGGAAAAGTACGCCGAGATTCACGAGTAGGAGTTTTTTATACCGACACCTTCCGTAACAAAAACTACCTCACTACCGACGGCCTTGACTAGCCTCCGGCTATCCAATCACAAGACTATAGAAAGTACTCGTAATTTCAAAATTTTCCACACTTATTCTGACCAGTTATCTTAGTTTATTTCCATATAAACCTCTGTCTTTCTGTACCAATCTAACTTTCGTGGACTCTTTCTTGAGAAATTAATCTTTTTTAATCTTACCTACGTTTTGAGAAATCTACTTATATTCCAAAATATTTTCGTATATATTTTTTAACAGAATTACTTTATTAAAAATATCAAAAATGATGTAGCACTAGGCTTTAGCAAATTCTATACACATTATAAAGTATTGGTTGTAAAAATGTTTTGAAAAATTACATATTAAATAAATCTATAAACAAACTGATAATAAGCAAATGCTAAATGCATAACTAGGGGAGAGTTGAGTTTTAATAGTAGAACGTTTTGGATTTGATTTTGTAGGAGAGATCAGACTTTTTTAACTTTTAAACTTGATGCAAGTGCGTAAGTCCTAGGATATATATAGAAGTTGAAAATTCAAACCAAACTTCAACCCTCCGAGCTAACTAATTAGTTCATTATAGTTTATACAGCCGGACAGATACACAGACACAAACAATCTGCTTTCGTCATTAATTGGTGAGAGAGACTTTGTCAATATCTAAGCCAATTAAACCTCGTGACGGATAAATTTAACCGTATGAATATGTAATAAGAACACTACCAAATATCTCACATGAATTTAGTGTAACATTTTCTTTTACACCTTCTATACACAAGCAGACGCAAATTCAGTTCACTCGATATTTAAAATGAGATTAATATTTGTACTTCATAGAGAGATAACAAAGAGAGTTAATTGAAACTTTTTTTTAATGAAACAGATAAATTCATGCTTAAGCTATTCCATTTTTATCAATAATACCAGTGAACACAATAAAAATGCCGAGCACATATATTTACTTTGTTATGAAAATTACATGCGAGTTACGCTAAATTATGCAAGGATTGTAGTATCAAAATAACCCATCCATCAGGATAATTTCTATCTTGCATATATTAATAAAATATCATGTATCGTACTATTTTAAAGTACAAGAAATATATTTATTAATATAAATACCACTTCATAATATTTTAACTCAATCAATGGGAGGTTATTAATAGTGCTATTTTATGAAATTAACATTATGCACTTTTTAATAAAAAATCCTATAATTTATATTATGTTTGTGAATTGTTTAGTAACAATGCATTTTCTCTCAAAATAATAAAGTGTTCACCGTCTCACAAAAGGCGTTGACAGAAATAAATTCCAGCAATAAATAAATCTACTTGATTTTTTCTACAGGCAATGTTAAACTTTTTAATCCTCTTTGAAATTTACCTAAGACAAAACTTTAAACTTTTACTGGATCTAGGGTAATTGAATACTTACACTTAAAGAATATAGACTTTTTATAAGAGTAAATATTGTCTATTTATTAATTTATTACTATTTTTTCTAAGATACATCTGGTTTAACTTTGCAATACAGTACCATCGTGACTTCAACTTCGTAACTGGTTAAAGCAGTTTGAAGATTGATTGTTAGAGAGAGCTTATTACCCTAAAATTCAAATAATAAAAATTATAACTTTTTTAATTTTATTTATTTTGTCCCCAGATTTTTAATTTATAATCATATTTTACATCAAGATAATGTACAATTTATATGTAAAATTGTGCATTCAAATATTTGTTTTAAAAGAGAACACTCTATAAAAACCGTTTAATGTTTACCAACTGTGACCATTTTAGGCTTTAAATATTTAGAAAAAATTGTAACTTTTTAATCTACTAAATCCTGAATAAAATTATTTCTCTTATAATGTTCATATTCGTACCACTTTAATACTAAAACATTCACACTGATTTATACCTATCCAAACAAGAAGTAAAAGTCTAATAGAACTTATCTTTTTGGTAATTTAGGCTTACCTTAGATCTGAATTGGGGAAAATATCTTTCAAAACCGTCATACATACACTTTCAATTTTGTTTATTTTAATCCAGGAAGATTATTTAAAAAACTACACTTGGTGATTTAAAATGGTATATTCGTGATTTTCCTTTTTAGCATGTTTCAACTAATTTAGATTATCCAATGTTTTCTTTTTATATAATTGTAAATATATAATATTAGCCTCGTTTTTAACAGGTCTTGCTATTTGGCTGAAAATAAGTATTTTGCATCCATAATCAATTTTATATATTACATTCTTGGTTTCCTGCTGTTGAGGTTTATTGTTTTAATTTTATTAAGTCTCTTCTTATATTATTTTATGACTTAAAAACAGTATGGTTGTTAAATTTAGAAATTTACCTTATGAATATGCACTTAGGTGATTATTATGTCCCTTTTGCATAAGAAATAGTTATATTTGAGATAATAAGGGTTGTCTTTTTTCTTAATTAGCTTGCAACTTTTGTTTTTTGTTTTAGCTCCTTTAATAATTGACCGAGGATATTTATTTTTTAATGAACAGTTCTGAAGTATCATTTTACCATTGAAATTTTATCTTTGTAACCATCACCGACCTATCAATCTTCTGGAACAAACTTTGTACCAATCCAATTTGTTCATATTTAGGGATGAA
Source organism: Homalodisca vitripennis (assembly GCF_021130785.1). Lineage (NCBI taxonomy): Eukaryota > Metazoa > Arthropoda > Insecta > Hemiptera > Cicadellidae > Homalodisca > Homalodisca vitripennis. The sequence continues at coordinate 146,810 of NW_025777934.1, forward strand.
TTTTATTATAATTAAGGTACTTTACACTGAAAGTCTTCTTGTAAATTAATATTGTTTTGATTGTGGTTTTTATCAAAATATCAAGTAATTAGAAATCATAATTGAAATTTTGAATTATCAATTGTAGATTTTTAAGAATTTTCCAGGACTAAAAGAAACTAAATTGAAAGTGACGTTTTATGACGGTTTTGAAAGATAAATGTATTTCCCAACCTTCAGGAAATGTGAGTTACATTTTTCTATCATTAGTAAAAGAAAAGATCCATTCAAAAATTATGATTTGCAAACCATATTTTTCTAGACAGTACTTTTATAGTTTATTAGTGTTTGGTCTTTTAGAATTAGTTTTAAATTGTATTCTAAACATTTTATTATATTTTTTTTTTTTACTTTTATACATATGTATTTTCTGCAAGCAATGATGACGCCTTAATCGGCAAAAGCACTTTTAAATCAATTAAAATTGTGGAAAAATAAAAAATGTCTTTTATATTAAAATCTGGTAACTTCCATCAAGCATGCAAAGCAGATAATAAAAAGAGCTAGTCCTAAAGAGTAACTAATCGTACGTTAATAATCAATTATTATTAACCTTGGTTGGATAAAATACTGTTATACTTGAGCAGTGGCTATAATATCTAGTAATTATAGTAGACTTCATTTAATGAACACGGCTTACCGATATAGTTTTATGTTCAGATAGACATAATTAAACGTTTTTATGTAGGCATATACTTCAATAAGAGCTTTATGATGTATAGTTATTTTTTTAATATTTATTATTTTAAGATACAGGCCATATTATGAAGTTTTCACATCCTTTGCTTATCTTGATGAATAATTTCATACAAAAATTAAGATGTAAATATTTTATTTTTAAACTTGTAAAAATTGAAATTTTGCGTTTGTACTAACATTTGTGTTAAGTTTGGTCCTTAAATGTTTTAAATAATTAAATATTATTTTTGTACTCACGATTTGATAAATAAGGGCAGAGTAAAATTGTACTCAAAGGAAAGGGCAGCGCAGATGCTCCGCTTGAGGAAGTTTAAGGGATGAGATAGAAATAAATACTATAGAAAAGTCCCAAGGGTGATAAAGGGGAAAGCAGAGGGTTTTGTCTGTTAAAAGCTATCCTAATGGATTGTGGAGAGAGAGGTTGCTATAAAACCACGCGGTACCTTTCCTATACAATGTGAAAGGCAGTGTCTGCAGCATCTATTAAAGTTTATTGTTATGAAGCATAAAACATTCTGATTAACATTACAAAAACTAGCAAAATTTTATAAACATATTAATTTTTGAAAAGTGTTTTTGATATTCGTAATAGAGTCTAGTAAAATTATGTTCAATTTTATATAATTTATTTAATATTTTCTCGATAATACCAGCTCCATATTCTTTAAACTAGAAAAATTATAAAGATATGCCGCAATACAGATGATTATTACAATATACTCTGACTGTTTTATGTATACTAATAAATTAAATTCAGAAAATATATAATAAATAAAGGCAACATACATATGCCTTAGATGTAAAAGTACCAGATTTAATCCCACAAACTCTTTTTTAATTCCGCAGATAAAAAGAGGAAGAGCAGTATTATTATGCAAGGATCAACATTTGTGAGTTTGTATGCGGTTGATTTTCTCAAGATTACATGGAATCTCTACTCAACCTGTAACCAAAAGAATCCTGTCTTAGTCAATTTATATAAATCACAACATTCGTATCGGCGGAACTCGCATAAGGATTCAGTAGATCAAGGTTTATTGTATCAATAAGTAACGGTAAAACATCCAAGACTTAAAAAACCTTGTATCTCTGGTCAATCTTGAGATCTTTACTGTTGATATTCAGGAACTTATGTTGCTCTCTAGAACATTCCTGTTAAGTATTATTGCATTAAATAACTTGTTTTCTATTGCCTAATATGAAAAGGCTATTTTTATTGAACAATAATTATGTATATATTTTTTGGGCAATTTATTACTCTATATTTACCTTTATTTTACTAAACTGTATATACTGCATTTAATTCTATATCTCTTTCTGCGGCCTAGTGCCTACAATATCATTCCTTACTGGATTAAAATTATTCACGTACAGTGACAGACCAATGAAACCATTGTTTCACGAATCAGCTGTTTACTGTACACTCACCAACCAAATCACAACGGTTGACTTATCAATTGCCCACCTTGCAAGCGTAGGCACGCTTGCTCATTATACTCTCGGTCCCGCCTGGGGGCACTTGTGTCCTCTCTAGCCACTGCTGAACCATTACTTACTCTCTCCCCCATGTGTTACTCTCTTATTTAAATATTAGTTTATCTCTATTTGTTGTACATTTATATTAACATTAAAGTCAGTGCTCTGGATTGGCAATCTCTACCAGAACGTCTCTGCTCCCGGACACCCGCGTCTACCGTGCTCTACAGGACTGGCCACAGTGTTTATGAAACTATTCGTTTTCGGTCGTATTGTGCGCGAGTGAATCCGTGAAAGACATCTTTCCGTCTTCACGCCTGCCTACAAGACATCAGCCTATATTTCCACACTTACTGATCACAACCTGGCCCTCAACAACAGCAGTCTACAGTTAGGTACCTCTCATGAAAACAAAGGTAACTGTTTATTTTCTGCACTTTATTTGGAATATGCACTGTTCATAAAACTCATTATGTGTAAAGTAGTGAACTCTTGTTAAAATCAGTGTGTTCGGCGTCTTCACTGCCTAGTGTGAAGTGGTCCTTCTTAATCGAGCCTCTAAAAATATTATCTCACGGTTCTCATAACCAAAATTCATTCTTTTCAATTCCGGTACACTATATCCGGTGTTTATGTTTGCTATACTTCACAGATACTACCTGGATGTTCCTATTTGGATGTAATATAAATATTCATAATTTATATAACATAAAAATGCGAGTATTTAAATAGAATTTGTAAATAATTCTTATTTTGTACTACATTCAACACGATAAATGCATACAGTTTTTATATTTTCATGATATCTGGAAGTAAATTTATGCACATTTCATTGTCTATATTAGGGAAAATTATGTCTTGCAAAATGATATAATTGAACTTTCTGTTCTAGTTAAGATATTTGGAGAAAGGGTTATACAACATCACGTATGCTTCTAAAACGGCGACTCTATAAAATATTATAGTAAATTTATGACAACAGAAAGACAGGAGACCACATGATACAGTTATAAGACCAGTAAGATATGGGTTAATGCTAGATGAGCGTTTTATTACCAAGTTTATTTTCACCACGGCTACTAATAACGGAGTAATCCTTGTTGTACTGAGCGCCATCTGTTACTTAAGCGCGATAATTAATCGAAGTATATTACTGCAGTTTAAATGAAAATTAATAATTTGTTGATTAAAAAAATTTCCAATCAACAAATAGCTATAATACTAGAAAATTCCTGTCATTTTAAACCGTATATATATATATAGTTTGTTTGGGTGCAAAAAGTGTTTTGCACCTAAGTTCTTGAACCTTTTTTTACTTAACTTTTATCTGCTGTCACATTTCATAATTTAAAATTGATAGCTCTTTTTATTAAATTTTATTTATGATTCAAGTGTAAAACTTACATTATAAGGTTGAATAACATAAATAAAAGAGATTTTAATTACTATTTTCTTATAATAGACTGAAAAACCATTTATAGAAAAATGTTGGTAATATAAAACACAATAAAATAGAAAAAAATTCTTGCCAGTTGTTTAATTCACAACAATGAGCTTCAAATAATAAACTCAATAATCTGTTAATTAACAATCCAGTCATTTCTAACGGATATTTGTGGGCGGAAAAGTATATAGACATTAAAACAGTTAAATTTAGTAAATTGTTGCTAAGTAAATATGCATCACCTCAGCTTCACGATTGGGTTTTTATTTCCGAAAAATTTACATAGTACCAGTATTAGCTAAATTTTACATAATGTAAAAAAACTCATTAGTATAGGTTTTAATTATCTAGTGTATTTTTTTTCAAAATGTGTGTTCTGAATATGTAGACTCCGCTTAGTTACAACTAACTGTAAAATGTTTTTAAATTAAAGAATATAAAATATAAATTTTGAAATTTATTTTTACCATACATCAGTAAAAATCTTGATTCAAAGTAAAATTAAACAATACCATATTTAAACTTAGTAGCAAAAAACATATTTGTATGAAGATTACTTTACGTTATTTTCTTATAAATCTGTATATACAGCAAACCCATGGAAAGAAATAAATACAATCCCTAAAGCATTGGTAAAAAATGAGAACTCAATGGTTATTATGTTATTATGAAGAGTCTGTAATGACGGATCCGATAATAATACCTTGGCGTGTGACGTCAGGTTAGATAAATATTTTACAGCACAATACAATCATGTGACTGTTTGTGTGTTTGCTTTGTCCTGTGTACGACCCACTCACTGTTTACAGGTGTCAAACTAGTATTTCTGCACCGCCCTGTGGTTTTTCAGTAGCTTTTGAAATCCTCTTTTACAACCCCGACATGTAAATCCAACGGATTTTCACTGTGTAATAAATTTATTTCATGGAAGTACAAATTCGTTCTCTTTAGACACTCTCTAAGCTTACTTTAGTGCAAAAGGGGCGTAACTATGGGGAGGATGAGAGGGATAGAGTTTCTAAAAGGTTAAAAATGTTAAAAAAATAATATCAAGTCATAAATAGAGCATTAAAATATTTATTTTCATTTTAAAAATTATACTTTATTCATATTTAGGTTGTTACCATACTCCCGGTACGTTTGGGAAACTTCATTGGATCGGCATTACGTATAAATGGAATACAGGGTGATTATATAATAACATTTTAAGTGATTCTGGGTAACCTAATAGTTTGTATTGTTGCACCAAATCAATAAAAATGTATATGCACATGGGTCCAAAAAGTCTTCTTCGGTAAAATGAACGTTGAATACCATTAATAACAATCTACTTCCGGTATAAATGTTTCCGGCGCAGTAATAGCATATGGCCTGTTTTTCCCGATCAAGTAAGTATTTTTATACTTAAGGACTGTTGTTTAATCTCTATATATAAAGAACAAAGCCCTCACTCGCTCACTAATTCACAAATTCATCATTAAATTCTCCAAGTTTTAATGACATTTAGCACACCTACCTCTCATGTTTTGGATAGAAAATCGAAAGTATTTTCACAAAGATGAAAGATCCAAGTTTTAAATTGGATACAGTCTCAAAAAAGTATATTTTGTTTTAAAAGTCAATTGATATCCTAGAAATATCACAATTTTTATACGTATGCTTATATGATTCCTTTTTTGAAAATTTTACCATGCATTGAAACGCATTTCTAACCTTCATAAGAGTATAGTTTTGGTTTAGAAACGTCTAACTTTATCATGGCAACAAGTTAACCTCTAAAATAGTAAGTGTAATTTTATTGATTTGAATCTGAAATGCTTCGTCGAGGGCTGAAGCAGAATACAAACCAATGCTAATATTTATTATCTTATGAACCTCTGAGCCATGTTACTTCATGTCATATGCCTACTTTCCAATTTCAGTTTATTATAGGACACTGTATTTATTTTTCTCTAAATAATATATTCATTTGTACTCACAAAATCTGCTTTATTCAGTATACTTACAAGCCCATTTTATTTTCAAATGGACCAGCAGATTAGATTACCTTCCAAAACACTATTTCAGGAGTTTTTATTATGCCATTTATAAACGACCCGCTTTTAATGAAAACTGTTGTATAGGAAATTGCGTGTAAAGCCGCGTGAAACTTCTTAGTCATTTATAACTATTGACTACAACGTTGTAAAGTTATATAATTGGTAATTATAAGTAGACGTTTCGGGGCGGAGAGAAACAAAGTCAGTGGTAAACCATCTAAGTTTGTAACAGTACAAGTTTATGAGCCAGTGAAGTTAGATAATAAAAAAAGATAGCAAACCGTTAGATAAGGAGACTTAACTTCGCCTAGCTAAATACGTTCCTAACTTTATATTCAAATGCTTGTTTATTTTCAAAAAAAAAAACCACCGCAAGTATTAAAAAGCAAACTAGAAACATAAACTTAAATACTGTATACAGATCTGTGGAAAATATAATAATTTTTATTAAGGATGTAATATGTGTATTTTTGAGGGTTGTACGGAAGTATAACTGTAAAATTTTAATAAATTGTAAAAATGGAAACAAATACAAATTTTTTAAGTTCAAATTATTTAAGTGAAAATTACAACTAAAAAAATGCAAAACAACGAGTCATGTCGTCTCACAGTTTTTTCAGACACGAAGAGAGTGCAGTCATTAGGGTTTCAATCGACTTTTAGTTTCTGGGTATTTATTTAAATTGATAAGCTACTTATGATAGCTTCTCTGGAAAAAGATAAAGGATTTTGGACTACATTTTAAATTATTAATTAATTTTCTTGAAATTTAGCTAATTTTGTAATAAATACATAACACAATAATAGCTAAACATAAAATGTTAATTTTTTTAGCATCCTGTCCATGGTATTGCATTGTTTTTAATTGGTTTCAATCAAAGGAAATACAATGTTTTATAAACGAAGGACATTGCCATTCCCCCATTCAATAGTTCATGTACGTACCGCACAGAATAATATCCTCAAAAACATTCTGAGAAATAGATGCTAGTACGTGGGAATTCCTGAATGACTTGTATTCTGGGCTTTACTAATCCTAATGATCATGCAATAACCTAAAACCCGTGAAAAATCTCAAATCTTAACAAATTATCATCATTATTGTAATTTATATTTAATGGACACATATTAAGTGTAGGAAAGGATATAATGGGTCACTATTCAATGTTCATTTAATCCATTCACCTTCAGTGTGATACCTGAGTTAGTAGGCACTAGTGGTCCTTTAATAAAAATTAATCACTTTTAATTACGCATCCAGAACTTCAGGCTTTTTATGACCCATTTCTTGTATGACCTAATGTTATAATATTTAATGTTTTTATTCAGATCGCACATGATGAAAGAAATATAGATTTATAACAAAATTAAAAAAAATTATAGAAAGAACTATGTTTCTATAGAATTCGACAAAAAAATGAATAAAAATGTATAGTTCAACAGTATTTGTATTTCGTTAGGTTCTTTTGAAATATTTGGTGAATATAATGTATCGGTATCTCATCAGTAATTAAATTAAATTAAAACTTATGTGGAAAGTTTACATCAGAAGAAATAGCAGAGTAAATATACGGAGGGAGAGGGATAGCTGTATTAACTTACCGGAATTCAAGTTGTTCTTGGATATTAGTTCTGGTTTGGAATAACATTCTTAGGTTGATTTTAATGAAACCAAAATCTGGTTAAGTTGATGATTTAGAGTTTTGAGCTGATATTATATAGTCGATATGTCACCAGTATATCACAATGTATATATTTTATACGCTATACACCTTTGCTATGCAGAAAAACAATGTCAGGATCCACTTCTTCGATACATTATTTTATTCTTTCAAGATTACTCTATTTATTTAATTATGGAGCGTTTGGTTATCTAGTCAATAAAGATTTATCTTTTAGAAATTGTGCAGATTCATGTCCTGGAGACAGTAATCGAGCAAGAACCTATTCACTATGTACGCCTTACATGAAATTTTCTTTTTGTTATGAATTTTTTCTTCTCATTCGATTTTCACAATTCTTAATGTTACTAATTGGAATTTGTTGTACTTCTGTACATGTGATAATTTTTTTGCTAAGTTTACATATTATACATATGTATACTTTATTAAAACTATTCCACTTCTTACGATTTATTTAAAAAAAGATTTTGTATTCGTGGTGCAATTTTAATAATGATTGTTATTAAAACTTCGCTGCATACTTCAGTTCTACGCAACATATTAACTAGTAGGAAAATTATATAAGTATAAGTACAGTTAAACAGTTGTACTTGTGTAGAATTCCCTTCTTTCATTCAAAATCTGAAATAGCTTCAAAAATACAATTATTAATAACGAATGGTATTTTATTTTGTTTTTAAAGGTTAAAACAGTTCCTATTCGAACATACAATTCAATTTTTCAAATATTTTTGATATTTATTACTTTACCTTAGCAATAAATACAATAATTAGAACTGTCTCGATCAGAAGGAACTCTAAATGAGGTTTAGAGATAGAAACAAACGCAATATATAATTAAGAGAATTAATAATGAGTAATCTGTACATTTAAATCACATTCGGGGTAACAACAGCTACGTAAAATAATCGAATTAAAGCACTTTTTGTGTATTAAAAGATGGAATGGGTTAATATTGTGAGATGTGCCAGACTCATTGAAATGTATTCATTTGCAACAAAAACTAACACAAGGAAAAGAACTTGTTTCTCTCAAATGAATTGTTACAGGGTCTATAGAATGGATGAATGTTGAATACTCAAGAATGAGAACAATCGAGATTCCCAACACCTAGTTTTAGTCCGATTATCTACACAATTCTGGAGTAATTATTTATACTTTTAGTAAGTTAAACATCTTGTCATTATAAACGAACAAGATTCTTACCATTATAAGCGATTTAAATGTTAGACAGAACTAGACGGATGAAAACTTTGCTGTTGTAAACGCTCAGATCAAAGAATCTCTTCCAATTAAACTCGTGTAAATAAACACAAATTCAGGCTGTAACTGCATCATAAGGCTTTATTTAACGGATGTTTTTGCCCGTCGAATATTTAAATAATAAAAGCTGTAATACTTTTTTTACTTTATATGTCTAAGTATGGCTAGAACTGCATCAGAAGGCTTTATTAACGGATTTTTTGCCGTCGAATATTTAAATAATAAAAACCGTTATATTGTTTTTACTTAATACGTCTAAGTATGGCTAGAACTGCATCAGAACGCATTCTTAACGGATATTTTGCCGTCAAATATTTAAATAATAAAAGCCGTAATATTTTTTTACTTTATACGTCTAAGTATGGCTATGCATGGCTATGGATATGCATCGAGTCTTCTCAATTTCGTACAAAGCAACTATTCCAATGTTTTTAATGCTTCTCTGTGTTCTCCAAGGAGTAAATATAAATTGATTTTACCTTAAAAATTTAGCAATTGTGCACTTGATGGGATACACGTTAGTCTGAGGTACTTATGTAAGCAAGGGATCACATTTAATAAGCTACCAAACCAGGCCAACAATTAAAACGCAATAAGGACATGCATCGCAACGTGTACCCCATCAGGCGCACTTTGCAATTATTTACGAAGCCGGTGTGTACCATACTGGGTACACGATGGCAGTTGTGAAGATCGCCCCGATGGGGTACACGTCGTCGTGATCATGTTAAACACTTTGACGTTATAAACGAATAAGTTATTCTTGCCATCTAAAACGGTTTCAAATCTTAGAGAAAGTTGTATAGATGAAATTTCAGAAAACTTTGGCGTTGAAAACGCTCAGATCAAAGAATCTTCTCTAATTAAATCCGTTATAATAAATTCAAACTCAGACGAGAACTGCATCTCGTGTTGACAAAATACGTGTTTACTTTTGATCCATTGAAAAACAGAAATCAAAGTTGTTACATTCACATTTAAAATTATTTAAACTTACTATTGAATAAAATAATGAAGATAAAAGTTAATCGAAAAGTATTGCAATACAATCTTTCAATAACGTAAATCTGTAGAAAACACCACGCTAAAACTTGGTTAACACCTTAAGGAGCACAAACTTGTCCGGTTAAAGTTTAACTTAGTTTGTTGGTCACAGAGTTTAATTGGTGAGCAAAGTTTGTAAGCTGTATGTTTTTTCTCTCTGAGATTAGCAGATACATGTACTTAAACAGTTTTGTTCTTTCGGCAATATAAAAAAAAACTAACCATCAAATATTAACAGAGTTACTGACATTTTCTAAAGACAAATGTTACAGATTAAGAAATAAAACTGCTTCGAAGCTGTCAACCGATAAATGAAGATCTAAATTAACTCATTCCGTTTATATGAATTTCTCAAAATACACAAACTTAGCGAACCATCTCCTACCAAAAATTTGTTTTTCACTTAGGAGGGGATTATCTACAATAATTGACGATATTTGCTGTACAAAATGGTTCTTTATATAACAAATTCAACGATATATTAATGAAATTAAGAAATTCTTAAGTAAACTGAAACTAACACGATTCTGGACATTAAAAGTGTATTCACGAAATTTTAAAATTCTAGAAACACTTGGTATTGCGACTCAAAGAACACCAAAGACTTAAATTAAAGAATATTCCAGTATAAGCAATAATTATAGAATAACTAAAGCCTTGCTCTAAATGTAACTTTTGAATCGTGGGGTCAAATATGCCGTCATACTAAGAAAATGGCCTATAATGTTTCCTGTTTTTGAAAATATATTTATGAAGGAATTCGATCTAAAATATTCGGTTTTTTAATAGTTCAAACCGAAGATTTGTTGAAAATAAATGTATTAGATTTTAAAAGAATCTTTTCTCAAACAATAAGTATTAATGACCACAGAACTTAGCATTTCATATTTTTTTTATTAACAATTTGAACTTTAACAGAATATTCATTAATTATCGTCAGATAAATATTTTAAATTAGCGATACGTTTAGGTCCGCCATTTTGAAACAATTAAATTCTTTTTGGATAAAGCATTAAAGTGGTTGTTTCTACAAACAGTATTAAGTCAAGGTACTATTTGGCATAATAATTGGTTTGGAAATACAATAATTTTAATCCGCAGTAATAATTCTGAGTAAGTTTTATTTTCGACACAATTTTAGCTTTCATCCAATAACCGTTAGAGATATACAGATGGTTAAAAGCATAAAACATTTCTTTTAAAATGAGATCAGACATTTTATATTTGTTTTAATATATATTTTTTGACCTGGCTAAATTTTGAAAATATCTATATGTGCTATGTAGTTTTAAATACCATCCATAATAAAATATAAATTTTCCGATTTCAATATTTCATATTTTTTGGTTTTAAATACAAAATTTGTTAAAAAACCCTAATTTTTTATGTTTGGGTCTGCCATTATGAAACAATACTCATTGGATTGGCACTCCTTTGGTGGTTCAACTGAAGGAAAATATTTTAAATAAGTACCCTGTGTGTGTGATTTAAGTGAGGTTGCATCTTATTTCTTTCTGACTGCTTTAATTGTTCTCCTAATTCTGTTTCTGATACCTTAGCTGACTCATCTTGAATGTTGTTACAACAGCAAGCACTTTACAATTGTACACAGTTTAGTATACGTAGCTGCATTGAAAATCATGTTCCCTATTATAAAGAGTGTCTCGTAACTCTCTGGACAAAGGTATACCACATTATTGCTCAGGTCAATACAAACATATTTCACCATATGAACATGGTTCTTCGATGCTTAGTTTCCCATCTGTCTCTGTATGTGTATTTTATAAAAAAATTAATATCTTTTAGTTAAAATTTCGTTTAAATAAAAGTATTTAATTTTAAACTATATCTGTCATTAAGAACGTGTAATCATATCGTTAAGGCAGGAAATGTATTATTTTTTTGGTATACAGAGTGCAAGAATAATGATCTTAAAAACAAAGGAGCCTGATCCCATGGTTGGTACATGATACTCTAATTATGATGTTGAAAAGCTTCAAAAACCTTGAATAGCAGTACGTAGCGTATAGGAGCATAATAGCTATCAGTTCCGACTAGATATGTTATGCATTACGAAATGTCTATCAACACAAAAAAAAATAATCCAGGCACATTGCATATGCCATCTATAATTACAATAAACCCGTTTTGCAGTTTCTTCAATAAAAGATACCTGTATTTATATCTTTTCAGTGTATCAGAATTCATACACGAATACATTTTTTTACCTTCTTTGACAGTGTTTAGTTTTAAACAAAAACATTAATGTTTTTTCAGATTAGCAACACTTTTCCGTCGATTTTAAAGTCATATACTTTAAATTTGGAAACCAGTCTATCTATTTCAAAATAAATGCAAAATATTGATAGAAACAAATAGGAAATTAACAACAAAAATAACATTGTGGCCAAAATATGTAAATAAAAGTACATCATATGTTAATTTAACTGTTATAAGACAACTAGGGATACACAAATTTTGCTTCATTTGTAATTAATACTATGTTAATTTAACTAAACGTGACATGAAATTATCATAAAACACGGTGAGTGTTTTTTATGTACCTCTAATATATAAGTTAACAATATGATTGTTATTGAAAAGTATTTTGTTCTCAGAATGTCATAATGTTCGTCCCTTTTGAATTTGTATGTTTAAATAAAACATGAAAAAATTTTAAATTTAATAATTACACTATGGCATATAATATAATATATTTGGGGCTTCCATTTTTTGCCTTTATTTTCTTGCTACATACCTAGTGTCTTATGTCTAATATTATAAATAACAGGTTACCAAATATCTTATTCTAAATAAAAATAAACTTAATATAACAGTGTCACAGGATATTATATCAGTATTACAGGATATCACAGGTAGGAAAAAGTGTCAATAAAAGTAGGTCAATAATTACTAAAATACTAAATAACATGCAATAACAAGAATAAAACATTAAAATTCGGCAATATAGACTAAATAACATGCAATAAATAAATAAATAACTACAATAATTAACTATAACAGGATCAGTCTTGCCACTGCTGGACGCCGGACACATGAGTGACATATATGTCCCGGCTCCAGCGAATGGCCTCGGAGACGCAGCGACGGGAGAGGGATGTGCCGTATCTACGGTGAACCCGAGGCGTGCCAGGGTCCCCCAGTTGGCGCTGTCCCAACGCACCCAGGGAGCCGACGATGAAGGCATCCACGGAAGTCCTGTAGCCTCCGGCCGTCAGCATCCGGGCGAGTGGTCCATAGGTGTCCAGCTTCCTCTCCCGCGCAGCTCGATGGCCCGCCAGCCGTCCTCGTACGGAACGGCGATGTCGACGATCTTGACGATCTTGTTGTGAGCGTCGATCATCACCACATCCGGACGGCAGCGCACCATCTCCTCCGGGAAATCATCTCGGCCTTGGAGCAGCGCTTGTAGGGGCACCCGCTGGTTCACGCGGACCTCAACTCCTCCGCAGGTCTGATGGCAGCGACGAGGAGATCCTGGACGGCGTTGTGCCTTCGCGTGATGCCAGTAGCGAGGCTGGAGGTGCAGTGGCAGAGCACGTGGGCGGTGGTCTCGTCGCGTTGACCACACCGCCTACAACGCCGATCGTTGACTCCCCAGCGTCGGCAGCACGTTGAGAGAGAGGACATTCAACCTGGCCCGGTGAACAAACCGCCAGTCCGCAAAACGTGTGTAGCGTCCCTCGTGCAGCATGTGGTTGGCAGTAGCGCAGGTGGGTGGTGACCCTGGCCACCCTTCCCTGGTCGGGTTTCGCGGAAAGGATGGCCCTGAAGTGCTGCTGCAGCGAGGAGCGCAGATTGGCGGACAGCGTGTGACAGGAATACTTTGATCTTAGCCAAAAGGCCGAGAAGCGATTACATGATCTATATCATATTATCTATTTAAACTAAATAATGCATATAAATAAACAGATGAAATGCCTAGCACTGAATGTTTGTTTTAATATGATAGGTCGTTTTTGTTTAAAAACAATTATTAAAAATGATGATTTAGAATTAATTTCCGGTGTGTAGGGACGCATAAATAGTAAATGATGACACTCAGGAAACGCTATAGTTGCCGTAGTCTTGTCATGTAAATGATGATACATATTGATGATCAGTGCGACGTCTGGGTACAATATGAGGACTGGGATATTGAGTATATTGCTTGTTCTATATTAAATAGCATGTATATAGTAGGCTGCTGGTTTCTACGTAACCATTCAGTGTATGTCATGAAATATACTACTTACTGCGTAGTCCGTCAATGACCCTCTAGTCAATGTTGTTCTCAAGTTGAGGCTCAAGAATATTGTGAAGTTTAAGAAGACTTTTAGCTCATTTCCCTGAAAACAAAATTAGGAATGTAGAATTAAGGCAGCAACTAATGATATATCTCTAAAGACAGGATTGATCCAATCAAGAAGAATTTTGACCTTGTGCAAGGTTTTACTGGCAACAGGAACTAGAATTTATTATTCGACAACCGTTTCTTAAAGAAGGGGTATACTCAAATTTATAATCTCTTGAATAAAACACCCGAAATAGGCAAATATATAAACTAGAATAAAGAAGATTCGATTACTGTTTATTTTGATATGAAAGCAAATTTATTGTGCAGAGAGGGAAATAATGCAAACATTCAGGCATAAGGTGTTGAATAATAGTTTTTTCCTTTAGAAATTTAGGATTATTTCAAAGTGTTTATTAATATTTTGCTCTAAACAACAATTTTTTATTGTAATTTTACATAGTAAAACGCGCCGTGAAAATATAACTTGATAATAGTATGATACATAATATATTCATTATTATCTTTTTATGGATAATATTTTAACAACCTCTATTTCCCAGCGAAGAATCCAGTTTTGTATTGTGCTGTCTATCCTCTTCTTACACTACCCCACTCTCTATCTTTCTCAATTATTAATATAATAATATAAAATAATATAGCCATTTCTGGCGCATTATGATTTAAAAAGCAATCAATTAATGAACCCTTCTGTTTCTTTGAAATTAAACAATAGTGAGATAAAATGATAAAATATTCTAACACAATACATGCTATTTTGAGTAATATTATTCCACCTTACGAAGGAAATCAAAGTTATGTATAACTATGAATGTGTACAAGCGTGTACACAAATCCCTCGTAATTAAACCAACGTAAAATTAATATTTATAAAGTTGTATTTTTATTAATATATCCCTTTGATGCAAACTCAAAAACTGAAAGTACTATTTTTATTTTCGATTGCTCTTGATCTAAGTTGTCTATCTTAGATACACTTAATACATTTTAGTCGTATTGTTGTATTTATGACGAATTCCATATTACATCAATAGTAAAGTTACCGATATTTTAAACCGTTTTTATTTTTAAGAGACAGCTTTCATAAACTGCTTCTGACTGGCTACTTAACGTGTGTCACAGTTAAGATTTTTTAAACTAATCTGGTCTCTAAATGTAACTAATTATAAACTTCCTAGCCGATTCACTGGATTCTCATCTACAGCAGTGTATTCTAAGTAACCTCTGTAAAGTGAAATATATGTGAAATATAAAAGTTTATTATAATATAATTTATAACAAAATTCTTTTTTACCCAAACTTTTATACATATATTAATATTAATATTTATTTTATTTTACTTTAAATAAACAAATCTTATATTAAGCTTTACTCAGCTGATAGTTAATTTGAAATGTTAAATATTTATATTATTCAAATTGGTGTTTCACACCTGACAATAGCATTTTTGATGCTGAAAAGGCCTCGTGTATTAAAAAATAAAATTATTGGAGGATTGTGACTTTTCGTTCATAAATTATTATAAAGTAGTGTATTCCAATAAGGAAGAGCTCCTCCTTCAATGAAATACCACCTAATGTTTTGTATGATTATGTTCAACAACGAGTTGTACTATGTAAAAATAACAAGGATATAACCTATGTCAAAATTAATTCGAAAATACTGTATGTACATGAAATAAGCAAGAGTGTCTGAAACCTAAATGTTGTGTCGCATGAACTTAATGTACGACACAATTATTTCAGTGTGTATTTCAAGGTTCTTCATCATCCAAATCGTTATTACAGAAAATCTGTTCAATCTACCGTGTAACACGTTTGTGGCTCATCGTGTTTTAATTTATAAATACTGTCCCAGAGGACAAAGCTATTCATTGTGGTGGTCTTATTGCCCATTTAACAAGCTGATTGGATGTATTAGTAAAAGGAAGTGTGTGTGTCGGCTAAGCACGAATGTGTTAAACTGCATTTTACACTGTAACATTATTAATTTAACATTATAAAAGTCGAAATCACACGTTAAGTGTTTTTCTCGATCTATTTAAAGCATTCGATTGTGTTAACCATCTTACGCTGCTTGACAAATTGGGGTCCCATGGCATTCGAAGCGTGGCGCTCTTGTGGCTTAGTTCATTTTTAAGCCACAGATCTCAAGTTGTCCAAATTTCAAACCATGTTTCTAATTCAATGAAAATTATTTATGGAGTCCCTCAAGGATCGATTTCTCAGCCCTATTCTGTTCCTGCTCTATGTCAATGACATAGAATCATCACTACCACACGGAAGAATCGTGCAGTATACGGATGATACGACTCTATGTTTTAATGAAACAACAAAAATCAGTTTTAGAACAAAACACCTTTGTTGCAGTAAACAGTTGTGTGCAACATTTTCATATCCTCAATCTAAAAACAAATTCTTCAAAATCCAATGTTATACATTTTTCTTTGCGCTCGACAGACTGCGAATTGGCCCGGCTATCGTGTTGGATGAGGGCCATATTAGAAGAGGTCTGTCCCTCGAAATTCCTTGGAATTTACCTTGATCAAGATTTGACATGGAATTTTCATATCGATTACGTTTGCTCCAAATTAGCCTCAGGCATTTATGTGCTGAGGTCTCTAGCTAAATACTGCCCTATTCAGGTTATGATGACGGCTTATTATGGCTTGATCTATCCACATCTCACCTATGGACTAGTGCTGTGGGGTGCATGTGCAAGTAACCAACTTTTAAGATCGTTCAAGCTTCAAAAACGAGCGATACGCATCATTGCAAAATTAAAATTAAGAGAGTCGTGCCAGTTTTCAAAAGATTGCAACTGTTGACTCTGCCAAGTCTCTAAATTTTTAGAAACAACGTCATATTGCATGCTTAAATGCACCTTGACCAACGGAAGGGATGTTCACTCGTACGAGACAAGAGGCAGAGAAAACTACCGAATCAGGAGACACAGGTTATTCATGAACGTTTGCCCTCACAGGCAGGAGTTCATCTCATCAACAGCTTGCCAGATGAAATTAAAAATTCACCTACGCATAAAAAATTTAAAACTAGTTTGAAACGCTTTTTAGTGTCCAACGCTATTAACGTACCTACGTAAATTTTTTCATAAACGGACAAAAAAATGAAAAAGAATTAGCTATCAGGTTTTAGATAGATCTGTATACAAAAGCAGTATTCACAGTATTTGTTATGTAAGGCGAACTTGTGGAAAAATAATTTGCACAAAAAAGCAAGTTGAAACTGGGCAAAGAAAAATTTTACAAATACTTCTGCTAATATCGATGGCCAGCTGGGTACGGCATTTCGTTTCAACATAGCGGAAATTATAACATTAAAACACTGTTCAAATATTTATGAATATAGACAAAAAAGGAGAGTATTAAGTGAATCCAAACCTTGCGAGGTTAGTTATAGCTCCTTGTTGAAGTGACTACTTCTTTTGCCAGTTTATGAATGTATGTTTTCCACGGAGGAAAAAGCCTTTGTTTCGCGTCACGGAACGTCACGTCACGCATGTTCGCTCTGTAGCCGCTATGGGCGGGGACTGTCGCGGCCATTTTGGTGACTGTGTTTCTCCGTCGAGTGGCTATCCAGCCGTGCTAGTTAGAGGGCACTGACACTCGCTGTTGAAGTGACAGTTCTATTTCTTTTTGTGGGCTATGAATGTATGTATTCAGAGGGGCAAAAATAGAATCCTGAATAAAACGTACTCTTTCTGTTGATTATAATGTTTTACTCAATTACACTGCTTACCTTACATTAACTTAAATATAATTCATGTTAATCAAGATTTTAATACAAATTCTTCTGATGAAATGTCAAATCTATTTATTGGCTTGTTAAAAGATACATTAAAATAAAAAAAATTCAAATGATAAAACATAAGTATAACAACATATGAAACAATAATGGATGCAGTGTATGAAAATTTTAGCCCACAATTGTTATTTCTTATTAATTTAGGTTATCATGAAACCATAATTTATTTTTTATAATGTAATGACAATAAAAATGAAATAGTTATTTTTGAAATAAAACGGTAGTGAAAACTGTACTGATAAAATGACAAAAACTGTTATAAACGATAATAATGAAAATAAATATATCTTTAATACTTTAATATTTATAATTCAGCGACCATTGTAATAAATCAATAAATTGTAAAAAATATTTTAAAACATATGTATAAAATGTATAAAAATTAAAACCATTATTTTGTGATAAATAATTTAGTGTCCCATATTATTTTAAAATATAAAAAATAAACCATTTATTAATTAGGAAACGTACTTTTTCAAGATATATATTCACAGATATATATTGCTGTAAGAAATATGTCACTTTTGTTGATCAATTTCAGGATTGGATTTCCATTTTTACTACTAGTAGTAGTTTTCTCGGTTCCAAATTTTGTTCTGTCAGAAGGAAATAGAAAAGTATAAGTGGTCCTGATGATATTAAGTTTACTCTGTATTTTATACATTACGTTAAAATATCACTCCACAGAAGGGATACTGCGAGTACAAGACATGATATCTCATTCTTAGAACTGTAAACTTCGCTAACATACAGTAAATAGGTTATTGTTTATATTTACTTGCGAGCGTAAATATGTGCGGAAAAGAAGTGGGAAAAACTAATGTAAATGAGTCCAAGGTTATGCGTCATGGCGTACTTTTTGTATGAGTTAGAGATAGCGCGTGTACAGTTCCTGCCCGAACTGTTGCATTGTTTATCGGTACTGTCTACCTCGTACTATAGCGTACTTCCCTTCACTCTGCTTGTCAAGTCTGAGTTAGAGATAGCGCGTGTACAGTTCCTACCCGGACTGTTGCATTGTTTATCGGTACTGTCTACCTCGTACTGTAGCGTACTTCCCTTCACTCTGCTTGTCAAGTCTGAGTTAGAGATAGCGCGTGTACAGTTCCTGCCCGGACTGTTGCATTGTTTATCAGTACTGTCTACCTCGTACTGTAGCGTACTTCCCTTCACTCTGCTTGTCAAGTCTGAGTTAGAGATAGCGCGTGTACAGTTCCTGCCCGGACTGTTGCATTGTTTATCAGTACTGTCTACCTCGTACTGTAGCAAACTTACCCTCACTCTGCTTGTCAAGTCTGAGTTAGAGATAGCGCGTGTACAGTTCCTGCCCGGACTGTTGCATTGTTTATCAGTACTGTCTACCTCGTACTGTAGCAAACTTACCTTCACTCTGCTTGTCAAGTCTGAGTTAGAGATAGCGCGTGTACAGTTCCTGCCCGGACTGTTGCATTGTTTATCAGTACTGTCTACCTCGTACTGTAGCAAACTTACCCTCACTCTGCTTGTCAAGTCTGAGTTAGAGATAGCGCGTGTACAGTTCCTGCCCGGACTGTTGCATTGTTTATCAGTACTGTCTACCTCGTACTGTAGCGTACTTCCCTTCACTCTGCTTGTCAAGTCTGAGTTAGAGATAGCGCGTGTACAGTTCCTGCCCGGACTGTTGCATTGTTTATCGGTACTGTCTACCTCGTACTGTAGCGTACTTCCCCTCACTCTGCTTGTCAAGTCTGAGTTAGAGATAGCGCGTGTACAGTTCCTACCCGGACTGTTGCATTGTTTATCGGTACTGTCTACCTCGTACTGTAGCGGACTCTTACCCTCACTCTGCTTGTCAAGTCTGAGTTAGAGATAGCACGTGTACAGTTCCTACCCGGACTGTTGCATTGTTTATCAGTACTGTCTACCTCGTACTGTAGCAAACTTACCCTTCACTCTGCTTGTCAAGTCTGAGTTAGAGATAGCGCGTGTACAGTTCCTGCCCGGACTGTTGCATTGTTTATCAGTACTGTCTACCTCGTACTGTAGCGTACTTACCCTCACTCTGCTTGTCAAGTCTGAGTTAGAGATAGCGCGTGTACAGTTCCTGCCCGGACTGTTGCATTGTTTATCAGTACTGTCTACCTCGTACTGTAGCAAACTTACCCTCACTCTGCTTGTCAAGTCTGAGTTAGAGATAGCGCGTGTACAGTTCCTGCCCGGACTGTTGCATTGTTTATCAGTACTGTCTACCTCGTACTGTAGCAAACTTACCCTTCACTCTGCTTGTCAAGTCTGAGTTAGAGATAGCGCGTGTACAGTTCCTGCCCGGACTGTTGCATTGTTTATCAGTACTGTCTACCTCGTACTGTAGCAAACTTACCCTCACTCTGCTTGTCAAGTCTGAGTTAGAGATAGCGCGTGTACAGTTCCTGCCCGGACTGTTGCATTGTTTATCAGTACTGTCTACCTCGTACTGTAGCAAACTTACCCTCACTCTGCTTGTCAAGTCTGAGTTAGAGATAGCGCGTGTACAGTTCCTGCCCGGACTGTTGCATTGTTTATCAGTACTGTCTACCTCGTACTGTAGCAAACTTACCCTCACTCTGCTTGTCAAGTCTGAGTTAGAGATAGCGCGTGTACAGTTCCTGCCCGGACTGTTGCATTGTTTATCAGTACTGTCTACCTCGTACTGTAGCAAACTTACCCTCACTCTGCTTGTCAAGTCTGAGTTAGAGATAGCGCGTGTACAGTTCCTGCCCGGACTGTTGCATTGTTTATCAGTACTGTCTACCTCGTACTGTAGCAAACTTACCCTCACTCTGCTTGTCAAGTCTGAGTTAGAGATAGCGCGTGTACAGTTCCTGCCCGGACTGTTGCATTGTTTATCAGTACTGTCTACCTCGTAATGTATCGTACTTCCCCTAACTCTGCTTGTCAAGTCTGAGTTAGAGATAGCGCGTGTACAGTTCCTGCCCGGACTGTTGCATTGTTTATCAGTACTGTCTACCTCGTACTGTAGCAAACTTACCCTCACTCTGCTTGTCAAGTCTGAGTTAGAGATAGCGCGTGTACAGTTCCTGCCCGGACTGTTGCATTGTTTATCAGTACTGTCTACCTCGTACTGTAGCGTACTTCCCCTCACTCTGCTTGTCAAGTCTGAGTTAGAGATAGCGCGTGTACAGTTCCTGCCCGGACTGTTGCATTGTTTATCAGTACTGTCTACCTCGTAATGTAGCGTACTTCCCCTAACTCTGCTTGTCAAGTCTGAGTTAGAGATAGCGCGTGTACAGTTCCTGCCCGGACTGTTGCATTGTTTATCAGTACTGTCTACCTCGTACTGTAGCAAACTTACCCTCACTCTGCTTGTCAAGTCTGAGTTAGAGATAGCGCGTGTACAGTTCCTGCCCGGACTGTTGCATTGTTTATCAGTACTGTCTACCTCGTACTGTAGCGTACTTACCCTTCACTCTGCTTGTCAAGTCTGAGTTAGAGATAGCGCGTGTACAGTTCCTGCCCGGACTGTTGCATTGTTTATCAGTACTGTCTACCTCGTACTGTAGCAAACTTACCCTCACTCTGCTTGTCAAGTCTGAGTTAGAGATAGCGCGTGTACAGTTCCTGCCCGGACTGTTGCATTGTTTATCAGTACTGTCTACCTCGTACTGTAGCAAACTTACCCTCACTCTGCTTGTCAAGTCTGAGTTAGAGATAGCGCGTGTACAGTTCCTGCCCGGACTGTTGCATTGTTTATCAGTACTGTCTACCTCGTACTGTAGCAAACTTACCCTCACTCTGCTTGTCAAGTCTGAGTTAGAGATAGCGCGTGTACAGTTCCTGCCCGGACTGTTGCATTGTTTATCAGTACTGTCTACCTCGTACTGTAGCAAACTTACCTTCACTCTGCTTGTCAAGTCTGAGTTAGAGATAGCGCGTGTACAGTTCCTGCCCGGACTGTTGCATTGTTTATCAGTACTGTCTACCTCGTACTGTAGCAAACTTACCCTCACTCTGCTTGTCAAGTCTGAGTTAGAGATAGCGCGTGTACAGTTTCCTGCCCGGACTGTTGCATTGTTTATCAGTACTGTCTACCTCGTACTGTAGCAAACTTACCCTCACTCTGCTTGTCAAGTCTGAGTTAGAGATAGCGCGTGTACAGTTCCTGCCCGGACTGTTGCATTGTTTATCAGTACTGTCTACCTCGTACTGTAGCAAACTTACCCTCACTCTGCTTGTCAAGTCTGAGTTAGAGATAGCGCGTGTACAGTTCCTGCCCGGACTGTTGCATTGTTTATCAGTACTGTCTACCTCGTACTGTAGCAAACTTACCCTCACTCTGCTTGTCAAGTCTGAGTTAGAGATAGCGCGTGTACAGTTCCTGCCCGGACTGTTGCATTGTTTATCAGTACTGTCTACCTCGTACTGTAGCAAACTTACCCTCACTCTGCTTGTCAAGTCTGAGTTAGAGATAGCGCGTGTACAGTTCCTGCCCGGACTGTTGCATTGTTTATCAGTACTGTCTACCTCGTACTGTAGCAAACTTACCCTCACTCTGCTTGTCAAGTCTGAGTTAGAGATAGCGCGTGTACAGTTCCTGCCCGGACTGTTGCATTGTTTATCAGTACTGTCTACCTCGTACTGTAGCAAACTTACCCTCACTCTGCTTGTCAAGTCTGAGTTAGAGATAGCGCGTGTACAGTTCCTGCCCGGACTGTTGCATTGTTTATCAGTACTGTCTACCTCGTACTGTAGCAAACTTACCCTCACTCTGCTTGTCAAGTCTGAGTTAGAGATAGCGCGTGTACAGTTCCTGCCCGGACTGTTGCATTGTTTATCAGTACTGTCTACCTCGTACTGTAGCAAACTTACCCTCACTCTGCTTGTCAAGTCTGAGTTAGAGATAGCGCGTGTACAGTTCCTGCCCGGACTGTTGCATTGTTTATCAGTACTGTCTACCTCGTACTGTAGCGTACTTCCCCTCACTCTGCTTGTCAAGTCTGAGTTAGAGATAGCGCGTGTACAGTTCCTGCCCGGACTGTTGCATTGTTTATCAGTACTGTCTACCTCGTACTGTAGCAAACTTACCCTCACTCTGCTTGTCAAGTCTGAGTTAGAGATAGCGCGTGTACAGTTCCTGCCCGGACTGTTGCATTGTTTATCAGTACTGTCTACCTCGTACTGTAGCAAACTTACCCTCACTCTGCTTGTCAAGTCTGAGTTAGAGATAGCG
The DNA here is from genome assembly GCF_021130785.1 of Homalodisca vitripennis. Lineage (NCBI taxonomy): Eukaryota > Metazoa > Arthropoda > Insecta > Hemiptera > Cicadellidae > Homalodisca > Homalodisca vitripennis. Next base: position 169,840 of record NW_025777934.1, read on the forward strand.
CGTGTACAGTTCCTGCCCGGACTGTTGCATTGTTTATCAGTACTGTCTACCTCGTACTGTAGCAAACTTACCCTCACTCTGCTTGTCAAGTCTGAGTTAGAGATAGCGCGTGTACAGTTCCTGCCCGGACTGTTGCATTGTTTATCAGTACTGTCTACCTCGTACTGTAGCAAACTTACCCTCACTCTGCTTGTCAAGTCTGAGTTAGAGATAGCGCGTGTACAGTTCCTGCCCGGACTGTTGCATTGTTTATCAGTACTGTCTACCTCGTACTGTAGCAAACTTACCCTCACTCTGCTTGTCAAGTCTGAGTTAGAGATAGCGCGTGTACAGTTCCTGCCCGGACTGTTGCATTGTTTATCAGTACTGTCTACCTCGTACTGTATCGTACTTCCCCTAACTCTGCTTGTCAAGTCTGAGTTAGAGATAGCGCGTGTACAGTTCCTGCCCGGACTGTTGCATTGTTTATCAGTACTGTCTACCTCGTACTGTAGCAAACTTACCCTCACTCTGCTTGTCAAGTCTGAGTTAGAGATAGCGCGTGTACAGTTCCTGCCCGGACTGTTGCATTGTTTATCAGTACTGTCTACCTCGTAATGTATCGTACTTCCCCTAACTCTGCTTGTCAAGTCTGAGTTAGAGATAGCGCGTGTACAGTTCCTGCCCGGACTGTTGCATTGTTTTATCAGTACTGTCTACCTCGTACTGTAGCAAACTTACCCTCACTCTGCTTGTCAAGTCTGAGTTAGAGATAGCGCGTGTACAGTTCCTGCCCGGACTGTTGCATTGTTTATCAGTACTGTCTACCTCGTACTGTAGCAAACTTACCCTCACTCTGCTTGTCAAGTCTGAGTTAGAGATAGCGCGTGTACAGTTCCTGCCCGGACTGTTGCATTGTTTATCAGTACTGTCTACCTCGTACTGTAGCAAACTTACCCTCACTCTGCTTGTCAAGTCTGAGTTAGAGATAGCGCGTGTACAGTTCCTGCCCGGACTGTTGCATTGTTTATCAGTACTGTCTACCTCGTACTGTAGCAAACTTACCCTCACTCTGCTTGTCAAGTCTGAGTTAGAGATAGCGCGTGTACAGTTCCTGCCCGGACTGTTGCATTGTTTATCAGTACTGTCTACCTCGTACTGTAGCAAACTTACCCTCACTCTGCTTGTCAAGTCTGAGTTAGAGATAGCGCGTGTACAGTTCCTGCCCGGACTGTTGCATTGTTTATCAGTACTGTCTACCTCGTACTGTAGCAAACTTACCCTCACTCTGCTTGTCAAGTCTGAGTTAGAGATAGCGCGTGTACAGTTCCTGCCCGGACTGTTGCATTGTTTATCAGTACTGTCTACCTCGTACTGTAGCAAACTTACCCTCACTCTGCTTGTCAAGTCTGAGTTAGAGATAGCGCGTGTACAGTTCCTGCCCGGACTGTTGCATTGTTTATCAGTACTGTCTACCTCGTACTGTAGCAAACTTACCCTCACTCTGCTTGTCAAGTCTGAGTTAGAGATAGCGCGTGTACAGTTCCTGCCCGGACTGTTGCATTGTTTATCAGTACTGTCTACCTCGTACTGTAGCAAACTTACCCTCACTCTGCTTGTCAAGTCTGAGTCAGAGATAGCGCGTGTACAGTTCCTGCCCGGACTGTTGCATTGTTTATCAGTACTGTCTACCTCGTACTGTAGCAAACTTCCCCTAACTCTGCTTGTCAAGTCTGAGTTAGAGATAGCGCGTGTACAGTTCCTGCCCGGACTGTTGCATTGTTTATCAGTACTGTCTACCTCGTACTGTAGCAAACTTACCCTCACTCTGCTTGTCAAATCTGAGTTAGAGATAGCGCGTGTACAGTTCCTGCCCGGACTGTTGCATTGTTTATCATTACTGTCTACCTCGTAATGTATCGTACTTCCCCTAACTCTGCTTGTCAAGTCTGAGTTAGAGATAGCGCGTGTACAGTTCCTGCCCGGACTGTTGCATTGTTTATCAGTACTGTCTACCTCGTAATGTATCGTACTTCCCCTAACTCTGCTTGTCAAGTCTGAGTTAGAGATAGCGCGTGTACAGTTCCTGCCCGGACTGTTGCATTGTTTATCAGTACTGTCTACCTCGTACTGTAGCAAACTTACCCTCACTCTGCTTATCAAGTCTGAGTTAGAGATAGCGCGTGTTCCGGTCCTGCCCGGACTGCTGCATTGTTTATCAGTACTGTCTACCTCGTACTGTAGCAAACTTACCCTCACTCTGCTTGTCAAGTCTGAGTCAGAGATAGCGCGTGTACAGTTCCTGCCCGGACTGTTGCATTGTTTATCAGTACTGTCTACCTCGTACTGTAGCAAACTTACCCTCACTCTGCTTGTCAAGTCTGAGTTAGAGATAGCGCGTGTACAGTTCCTGCCCGGACTGTTGCATTGTTTATCAGTACTGTCTACCTCGTACTGTAGCAAACTTACCCTCACTCTGCTTGTCAAGTCTGAGTTAGAGATAGCGCGTGTACAGTTCCTGCCCGGACTGTTGCATTGTTTATCAGTACTGTCTACCTCGTACTGTAGCAAACTTACCCTCACTCTGCTTGTCAAGTCTGAGTTAGAGATAGCGCGTGTACAGTTCCTGCCCGGACTGTTGCATTGTTTATCAGTACTGTCTACCTCGTACTGTAGCGTACTTCCCCTAACTCTGCTTGTCAAGTCTGAGTTAGAGATAGCGCGTGTACAGTTCCTGCCCGGACTGTTGCATTGTTTATCAGTACTGTCTACCTCGTACTGTAGCAAACTTACCCTCACTCTGCTTGTCAAGTCTGAGTTAGAGATAGCGCTTGTACAGTTCCTGCCCGGACTGTTGCATTGTTTATCAGTACTGTCTACCTCGTACTGTAGCAAACTTACCCTCACTCTGCTTGTCAAGTCTGAGTCAGAGATAGCGCGTGTACAGTTCCTGCCCGGACTGTTGCATTGTTTATCAGTACTGTCTACCTCGTAGTGTAGCAAACTACCCCTCACGCTGCTTGTCAAGTCTGAGTTAGAGATAGCGCGTGTACAGTTCCTGCCCGGACTGTTGCATTGTTTATCAGTACTGTCTACCTCGTACTGTAGCAAACTTACCCTCACTCTGCTTGTCAAGTCTGAGTCAGAGATAGCGCGTGTACAGTTCCTGCCCGGACTGTTGCATTGTTTATCAGTACTGTCTACCTCGTAATGTATCGTACTTCCCCTAACTCTGCTTGTCAAGTCTGAGTTAGAGATAGCGCGTGTACAGTTCCTGCCCGGACTGTTGCATTGTTTATCAGTACTGTCTACCTCGTACTGTAGCAAACTTACCCTCACTCTGCTTGTCAAGTCTGAGTTAGAGATAGCGCGTGTACAGTTCCTGCCCGGACTGTTGCATTGTTTATCAGTACTGTCTACCTCGTACTGTAGCAAACTTACCCTCACTCTGCTTATCAAGTCTGAGTTAGAGATAGCGCGTTTCCGGTCCTGCCCGGACTGCTGTACTATAGCGGACTTCCCCTCACTCTTCTTGTCAAGAAGTCCCCGAGCTGATCTATAATAGTGTTTGGGGAATGGCCAGAGGGGATTACAAGTACATCGAGTCCTCTCTATAAATAAATATATCATAGTACATGTTCTTATTACTTCCCTCTAAATTTCCGAATGAATGTGGTTTACAGCACGTGATTTATTTGAAGAAGTCGTATTAGTAGATTACGTAAGTTTCTTGTCGTAACTTGAACTTGCATGAACTATAATGAAAATTGTTCATTTTTTAATCAATTAATCATAGTACAGCATACATGGGGAGAAATCAAAACATATATTGTTTACGTTTTGACAACTAAAACTGACTTGAGCTCAAGAGACATTACCCAGTTTCTTACAACTTCCTTTCATCACGAATTTCGTATCATTTTAGTAATTACTGATTCTCTCTACTTTTATTTACATTTAAATTACTCCACAATGTCATTATTATTGTATTAAAAATGATCTGACACTATCTTTATACGTATTTAACTTCACATGCATACACTACAGACATTTTCACAAAAAATTTATAATACTTACTCAATAAACAAAAACACATTTCAATGTGTTTTAGTATTTTAAAAATTCTTTAATTTTCATGTACTAACTGTAAACTTTGTATCTTCACTGTGGTGTATGTACTGAAGACAAGTTTACGGATGTAACAGTGATGGTGTTTAACCCCCGTTACAACACCAGTGTACCAAGTTAACAAATGGAAGACAGCTCAGTACAAACTGGACGTAGTAAACCCAAAAGGGTTGAGTCAGCAGATTTGTAAAGGAGGTTAACACGTACACTTGCCTTTGTCTACTATGGCACATACTCTCGTGATTCGTGGTTTACAACGGTTTATTCTATTTTGTCTTCCTGATGACTTCTTAGAATACTAAAAGTTATAAATTTGCACGTTTGAGGTTAAATTTAAAGTTTGTGTAAGCCCACAGTTATATACGTATTAATAATAAATTAGAATGAAATAATTAACGTTTTTGGTTATTTTGATTATAGTAAATGTGATATACAATTAACTAGACTTTGAAAAAAATATTAAGTCAAGTTATTCCAGAGTATCCAATAAACTTGCCTGAGTTTATAGCAATCATTATAAACTTTTTGATTTCTAGCACTAAAAACATTCATTATGAACATATTTCTACTAGCAGTTATCCTCGTATTAGCACACAATTATTTCTTACTGATAAGCTGGAAAATAATAGCCGTCCCAGTTATAAATAGGTGGGATAGTTAGTAGTCACTGAATGATAATCTAACCTCTTGACCAAGTTCAGATAGAAGTTTTAATAATATCAGTAAAATTGAACGATTATATGCCACTGTGGAGTAATCCTTATGTCGAAATTTTAAGCTTTTTTAGTTTACACACGAATGATATAATGAATAATTGTTTCTCTACTTCATTTTGAAACGGGAAATTGCAATATTGTTGATGCTTTGATATATTTGGTACACAGGTCTAAGAAGATTATTTTGGTAAAACGTCAATAACGTTGGTCTCTGTAGTCTATTCCGGTCCAAAGTATTTCTGTTGCCCATAGTTGAGTTTATATAAAGTTCCTATTTCTGTGAAATAAGATCAACTGGATAAACTCTGTGTGAATCAGTGATTACAGAGAAGGTTGAAATAAAAATTGGTGTTAATTTTTAAAACATAGATTAACAACTCAAAAGCTGAGTAATTTGTTACACTAATAATATTAACTATTGAACATTAGAATAATAAAATTATTAAAAATGTATTAAACAAACTTCTTACGAATTTGGTTTTGATACGAAATTATTTAGTAATAAATAGAAAATTGAACATCTTTTGTTGATAATTTTAGGCTCTATTAAATTCGTTGCAGAAAAGATTATTGAAGTTTACTGCCATTTTATAAATAGAGGGGCTTAAATATTGAGTACAGTGTTTACATAGATACTATATTTTTCATACATTTCTGTTTTACAGTCAGATCAAATAATGCGCCATGAGTACAGATTTAATTATAAGTAAAACAAAGACTTCAGTAATACAATTTTTTAAAAATTAATTAAAGAATTCCAATAAGAAAGGAGTTTCTACAAGGTATAGATTATTCATTGTTATTTTTATACATTTTTCCCCTATTTTTAATAGTGCAAATATCAAAAATACCATTTTACTAATTTAAATAGTATTTTTAATTAAACTTAAATATCCGTAAGTGTGTAGGGTAATGTTTTATTTAATGAAATTCTATAAACTAAAAATATAAATTATAGTTTAAGTAACTTAATAATTGTGGGTAAAGAATTATATATTGGTATCAATTTATGCGATAGTATACCATCTATCATAGTTACTAACAAAATAGTGCCATTACAAAGTACCTTTATATCGCAGAGTGGCGTAGTTTTCTCTTTGTACGATAATGGTTCTGCCATTTGACTCTTGTCCAAAAAGTAGTTTAGAAGCATGACCTATTTAAATAATACTGTATATGGTCCCACTTGAGTTGATGGATGTCCTTCATTTTTGTATTTAGACAAATTGAATATATGTTAAACTCCGTGGAAACTAATATTTTCTTTCCAAACGTATTGATAAATTGTACATTAATCTCCATTTAGTCCCAGAAAAACTTTAGTTTAGTTTAGAGAAAATTGTCGTTGTTATTTCCAGAGAGTTGGAACTTTAGTCAATGTGAAACTTCCAAATCTCGACAAGACAATCCAATCTATAACTTTTTTACTAAAAATTATATAAATGATAGTCCAGAATCCAAAAACCAATTTGAAGTTTATAAATAAATGGGTCTTTGTTAAAACTGTTTTATAGTGCATTTCCCTTAAGAATGAAATTTATTTTCACCCATGGTATTTTTGGTGGATATCGTAATTAGAGTGTATCAAAAGGGTCAAAAGTGTAAATGAAATTTTATCCCAGACTATTTATTCTTAGCTTACACATATCGAAGCCTATGTGGAAAGGGCTGAATATTTGCTAATGCACATCAAATGAAAAATAATTTATTCGTTACTTAAACATGGTTGAGAGTACTTATACGACAAATAAAAGTGTATTTAATTAAACACAGTGATTTGATTAGATAATTATAATTAAAACCTCATAAATCTACAATGCTGTTTCTTTCAGTTAGAGACAAATAAAATAATGATTTAACACTTTTAAATACAAGAATAATTTCTCCGAAAACTTATTTTAATACATAGCTTTTATTGTTATCGTTTTGTTGATTGAGATATGAGAATATTTTGTAAAAGACCTACAGATATTTTTCAGGCTATTATCAGAAAGTGTAATGCAACACAAATGGATCGCAAATTTCTTGAATGACATTGTCTTTGCATGTTTTAGCTTTGTACGATCAATTACAATAAAATATATGTATTTTTTTTATTGGAAGGACCATTTTCCTTATTACAATATCGTGGACCTTGTGATTTATGACGGGTCAGTTTAACTTATTCGTTAATAAGATAATTACATTTAATATATTGGTTTCAAATATATGTAGGTAGAGATAAGAGGGAAAAATTGTCCTCTACCATGAAACAAGACATTTAAAAAGTTAAACACGTTTTTTATGATGTAGAGAAGTACAGATTCGTCAAACTTCATAAGGAATTGTTTTTATTACTTCGTTAAACATAAAACAATTATTGCAATTATTAAACTTCAGTATTATGTCTTGTTAGACTTCGAAATGGGTTTACTGGTGCGCAAGAGGAAATTTAAATAATAATTATTTTTATCTTTGAGAATTTGTAAATAATAATAATTTTAATCGAAACATCAAGGAAACAGAAAGTTTTTATTACACATTAGACCAATTTAAAAATATTTGCTAATGCTCGACCAAATTCCATGGAGTAAACATCCACTGCTATCGAACTCAGTATTCCTCATGTAGAAAGCCTAATGTACAACGTATAGTCTGCCGAGCCGTGCTTTAGTCAGTCCATTTTCTTAATATCGTGCAGAGAGTCAAACAGAAATAAAATTTTACCAGCCGTACGAGTGAGATAGGCTTCCCTACATGTCACCTAATAAAAAATACATTATAGAATAGTTTAAAAGAAACATATTTATGTTTCTTGTTGGTTGTCTAAAGTAATAGTTACTTCATTGGACATAATCGTATCCGTATAGCTTTTGCAGCGTAGCTGAAAGGTAACAAACTAAAACGAATTTTACAAAAATATAGCAGTTGAAATGTTTCTGTGTTCAACCTTACGGCTATTGGAATTATATCCGACACTACCTGAGCACAGAGTGGGCTGCAACGTACAATGCACAGTAATGGGGGTACTTCATTTACCCTACAGAGTGTTATTAGTGGCAGTCTGAGAGAGGACTACGAGTATTGAGTTTATCCTCACAGCAGTATGTGCCACGAGTCTTGGTAATTATATTGTTAGTTATATTTGCGAATATTTTCTACAATAACAATGTAAATCATGATTTTGTAATATAAAATTGCTTACTGAGCAAATAATGAATGTAGTCAAGGAATAATAGTAATCAAAACCCAGTAAGTTATAATATTTATTTCTTGTAGTAATGTAACTGGAATATTTTTCACTAATTACAGGCTGTGTATTACGTAACAGGATGAATAAAGAGCAAAGACTTCGTAAGTTTGGATAGTTGTTAAAACTTAAAATTATTGTTTTTCTATAACCTATACAATTACCATGTCAAGATCAATTCTACACATCAGGAGCTGAACGGACCAGTGCACTGTGCATAATGCCAACTCTGGTTCAGAGCACAAACTACAAATGTCTGTTTGCCAAACACGGACTGTGTACAGGCTCACTACAAAGCTCCCATGACAGCGTTGTTGAATATTTTCACCCTGGGGATTTACCTCGTATGTTTCTAAATATTACCAGTGTCAGTTCCAGGTAAAGCATAAGCCATACGTCGTATACACCAAATTTAATATGATCCGTTCAATCATAACAAGGCTACACCTCTTTATAGTGCAGTCATTGAAGCATTGTTGGTCCGAATTTTTTTACTGTGAACCGAATTGCATAAAATTTTGGAATTAGGTTCATCTTACCCTTAACTTCAAAAGTGAAAATGATTTGAACTCTGCAACCACCCTGGGGGTGGTTCCCACCCCTTCTCGGGAGTGAATTTATTTTTTTTCAAAATAACCTCGGATATCGATAGAAGGCCTAATTTTAAGCAAAAAATCATCTTTAACGTTTTTCGAAAAGTCCAATACTTTTCAAGTTATTGGCAATTGAAAATTCGCAATTGTTTCACGTTTTTCATCGGTTTTTTTGCAAATATCTCCAAAAATATACGTTTTATCGAAAATTTTATAAAGAACACAATTGTAGCAGGTAAAACAATGAACAATTTTGTTTTTTATAAAGTATTCTAAGTGCAATATTAAGCTAGATATTAAAAATCAAAGCAGTTATTTATTTTGTCTGAAATTTAATCGGTGTTGTGGTCAATGCCATCTAGCGGCGAGCAGATGCATTTTAGGCATTCTAATAAAACATATTTTTATAGTGCTTGAAATAAGCTTTAAAATGAGCACTATTTTTAAACCGTGTCTTTTGCACGTAAAATAAGTAAGCTGTATTGCAAATAAGAAGAGCATCTAATGTTTTTCTTTTAAATCAATGGGTTTCATAAGTGCCATTTCCACCAAAATTAAAATTAATCGTATTCCGCCTAGAATCAACTTTATTATGAAGATTGTAATAGACTGTATCAGTTTGGCTGCTTCAGGACACATATTTTTGAAAAAACTCACGATTAAAAAAAATTTCAAATTTTAAAAAACCACCTTTTCTCATAATATTTCAAAAATGACGACATATACGAGTAAAAGTGTAGGTATGAAAAATGTAGATATATTTCTGACAAAAACTTTTGATTTTTTGATTTTTATTTAAAACAAAAATTGACGGAAATATGATTGTTTAAAGAGGGCGTGGCAGCGCAATCACAGCCTCTCTTAAGCCCTTTAACCCTTCACCGTTTGAGAAAAAGGTTTTTTAATATATATTGCAATGAAGGATGTTGTAGCTCTCTTAATTACCTTTACAATGGTTTTTCATAAATTGTGATAGCATGAAAATTGAAGGAGTTGTGGTCAAAACACTTATCATATTTTTTTCTACTTAGTAACTGAAAATTTCGGACTGTGAATATTTGGAGCAATGTGAAAGTACGCAGTATAATAGAGACCCAAAACTATTGTAATGTGTATATATATACATAATATGGCTCATATATTTTAGAAACGTAGGCATGAATACATACCAACTTTCTTATAAGTATGTATAACACATTTGAGTGAATTTTGTTTAATTTGTAAATATTTTATCTAATAAATGGCAATTTTTTACTATAAATTAAATTTTTTTTAAATAATATGTAATCATATATATTTACTGTTTTAATTTAGGGGTAGTTTTAAGGGTAGAAAAGCTTAAGAATATGATAATCATTTTCGAGAGTGTGGAATAATATTTAAATCCTTTTCATTTTATCAAAAAAAATTTTAACAATTTTTTTATCAAGGGGTAGTTTTCAAGGGTTGAAAGGGGGTTAAAAATTTGATAATTATTATAGAAAATATAAAATATTACTAACTCTATACTTACATCTTTTATATATCATACCAAAGTATTTTTTGTGATTTTTTTCAATTTAGGGGTTGTTTGCAAGGGTTGTAAGATGTTCAAGGGGTTGAAAATGATTTTAATATGAGTTAATTGTGTTAGAAAACACTTTAAAATTTCACCACTTACTATTAAACATGTTTCTAGCGATAAAATGGCTCAATGTCGATTTTTCAATTAAGGGGTTGTTTACACCCCTTAAAAATAATAGGCGGAATTCAGATCATTTTCACTTTTTAAGTTAAGGGTAAGATAAGCCTAATTCCAAAATTTCATGCAAATCGGTTCACAGTAAAAAAATTCGGAGGTAAGACCGTATTTTTCGCTTCAACGACTGCACTATTATTAGGTAATTTCTTCCTGATTTATACTTGGAGATACAAACTACTTTAATACACTTCTTGCCAGTAACAATTTCTTGGCAACCTAATTGATGTTCAAACACAGCACACCACTAACCACAAAGATGTTATATCATCACCTGTATCGCCTATAAGTAAATAGGGCCCCTTAACAAATACATACGTTATTATATTTTTACAATTATTTAGTTACTAAATTGTATTTCTTATCAATATCTTTCCATAAATGCCAAACTTTGATAATATCCCTCCAATTAATCCAGAACCATCATTCCTTCCAATGGTTCCAACACCATATGGCCACATTGAATTCAAACCAGACTGTGATATTGGGATAAATTTATAAATTCAGGATTGCAATTTTGTAAGACTCATTATCACGACAGTTTACATCATATTTTTCAAAATATCGTCTTAAATGTGGCTTATGACTCCATGTTATTGAAGACGAACTTAAGAGGTGGAAAAGTTATGCCGTAAAGTTATTAGTGAACTTTGCAATACTAAGTATCTATCACTACTACTTTAGAAATTTCCTACGTAATGTGTTTTTGTCCATGTCCAAGTTTAAAATGTGGCAAATAAAACTTTTAGATTTTTAATAAATAAATAGACTTTGCCGCGATTCTTCTGAAATAGAACTATAATTAGGTAAAATAATATCTGGGGAGTGGCTCGGTGGTTCCATGTTCTTAGGAATTTTCTTTGAGAGCTTAATCTTTAACGCAACTTTAAAATTACTGCCCTTCCCGTTGATAACGACTCATACACGACGGCGTCAGCAACTTGGCTCGCAATGAAGCTGTAGTCACAAAAAATAAAGGATCGATATAATAGTCCTAAAAGAAGAATCATTCTATAACTCAAGAAGTGTGCCAATAACTTGATCTCGTCGATGTAAAGAACTTGGTCTCGCCTAAAAAAAAATCGCGAAGGTATTATCCAATTATTGAGACAACTTATAAACACGAAACGTAGTACCGTCAGAAGGACATCACTTCTTTATCTGTATTAATCTTGTAAATAAAATATCGTCATAGGTAAGTTACTTTACTATTTACAAATTTACTTTAAATTACATTCAAAATAGATGTCATGCATGAAAGGGCTAATTTATAATACGAAAATATAAATTTTTACTTATAGAAAAGGCGCACAAGGTGGTAATGTCGAACGGTAACAACGTTCAACAGTGAGATTAACGCGTGTCAATTAGGTTATTATTCCGCCAGAAAATAAGTTCCAAGAATGTCGGTGAAAATAATACTAACTAATAACGAGTAACAGCGAATATATACAGGATGTTCACAATAGGACGTCACAAACTTTATGTGACTGATTGTATTCATCATATCTAGTAAAAATGTCCTATAAATCTAGGTCAAAAATTGTGTTTATCTGCTAGCCACCATTTTTGTATATTTTACAAAAAAATTTATATCTCTAAAAACTTTAAAGCTAAGTAAACCAGATTTAGGTTGAAGCAGATAAGAGTGAGACAAAAATTGTGTTATATTTTTAATATTAACTAAATGTCCTCTGATGAAAATATTTAAAGTCAAATAACAAAAATCCCGTATATTAATAAAATATATACTAGACACCAAATATTTAGCAAGTATCATTTCATATTTCAATGAAATCCGTTACTGCATGAGCGAACAAAACTACTTTAAATGTTCGCTTGCTCAAACATTACTAGAGGGACAAACATTTTGTCTTTTCATAGACATCAGCTGTTTAACCTATTTTAGAAAAACTTTAGAATATATCAAATAGTTTTTAATTTTTATATCAAATCCAATACAATTTATTTCATTAAAATCCGCCAACGCATAAGCGAGCACGACTTCGACAAACCTTTTGGTTTGAGTGTTTAGCATCGAGTTAAAAAGAAAAGTGTGACTTTCATTACTTAAGTACTGCTTAATTACCCAATGCAATTAACAAAAGTGAATGTATCATGTGACGATATACGCCGAGTGAAATTACATTTTCAGACATTAGAGTGTAAATGAGACTTCATTTCCACATTAAAACAAAAGTTCTGTATCGCTGTTTAGCTGAGTGCAATTGAATCTGGTCACTCGGTAAGCACAATTTTTCTTCAGTCTGATGGTGGATTTTAAAAATTTCATTTGTATATGATTGTCTGTCCGTATGTCCGGAACATATAAAAATGAAGTTTTGTGCATATGACATAATAGATTTGCAATATTTTAATGAACCCGAAACAAACACGTGGTATGGCTACTGATTTCTTGTATAAACAGAATAATTACATAAAATATAAATTTTCTTATTTAATTTCTGTATTACATATTTTACTTATAATATATTTTAGGTTGTTCAATGTAATATTGATACTTCCATTGTACGATAGTTATTTAACATTTCTGTGGATTATTACGTGTTTTTAAACATTAAGTACCTTTGAAAATAGACCTATTTAAAAATGGCGATAGTATATAAGCATATATTCAAACTATTAGCCACAAAAACAGATCGCTCTTACGAAATTTCATTTATATTTTTAGTAGTAAGATATGAATGACGTTACATTATTTAATACCTTCAATACATATCGACAGGTTGTATGATGATATTGAAGTTGCTTCAGTCTAGAGAATTATTACACGGCATTCTCTGAATTCCTGCTCCTCGAAGCGACTAATGATTGATCCTTCCGAAAATGATAAAACACTAAGTTTTCACTTCTAAAATGTAAAGTTTATGGTAAAACTCTTTTTATGGATGGATTTTATAGCATAAAGTTAGTACCAAATAATAAATCGGTATAGAACTGTTGATAGAATAATGATAAACAACGTTTCGAAATGGTATGATTCGCTGCATTTTAATTTTTAAAGCACCCAATTAAAATGGTTTATAAAAGTTTGCATGGAATATTCATCACCATTCATATGGTTTTGTCCTATAAGGGCATTGTACAGGTTTTCATAGCGCAACTCGTGTCAATGATTGTCTAGCCCGATGTGTATTACTGTCTTTAAATACTCCTTCATGTAAACCTGAAAGCACGCGAATAAGAATGAGTTTGATTCCAAAATGAAAAATAACGTAGTCCCAATGTAAGTAATGTTATTTTCTAGGCATGCATTTTGAGTTTCTTAACAAGAGACTGCATGTGTAATAGATTCAGTGTATAATTATGTGAATCTATAGATAAGAGAATGTATATAAATTGGTTTTATATAATTTTTGTTTTGTAAATTGATGTACTTGTTTCAATTTTATAAGGAAACGATATTAGTATGCTGATACTGTAGGTTTTATTTTTACATTTGAATTCTGATTGTTAAGAATTGTATTAGTGACATGAAATCAAAATTTCTTTTAGTTTGCATTAAACTATCCAAATTACGCAGATGGAAATGCTATTAGGTTAATCCTAAGCATTAACCTACGTAGTGTATGTACTTACATTTATATTAAGGATTACATCATTATTATAAATTATTCTTCCATTTATAAATTATATTTAATTTCGTCAATAAATGCTATATAATTAGTAATGTAAAGTAAGACTTATTTCTAACATAGTACTGACAACGGAAGTACAAAGTAAACCAATGAAGCTCTCAAGCATAAAACCGGAAGTGCTCAATCAGATAATTGTAAATTAGGTTACATAAATCCCAGTATTTATCCTTTGCGGCACATGTAGTCGTTGTCCTAGTTTACACAAGTTATTACTACAAGCATATGCTATACCACTACAAATAAGTATAAACTTGTTAACGCTATGTTGCTTTCATCGCTGTATTTGTTTTATTGACTCAAACTATGCATTGCAATAAGACTATATAGTTTGGATTTTATGGTTGAAGAACTATGTCAGTTCCATATTAAAATATTAGGGACAGTAGGCAAAAACAGTGACTCCACATGGCACAGGATGAATAAGTGTAAATTTAGTCATTTTCATATAAAAATTTATTATAAATATGTAGAAATATTTATTACGTGTATGAATAATTATGTCACAAACTTATGCGGTGAATAGTACTCATCATTCCATTTCTATTCTTTATTTTTATTATGTATTAATACCTCCCCCAACTGAAAAAAGAGGATAGATCCCAATCCTCGAAACGTTGTGTTATACACTTTATAAATTATAACGATGGCAAATGTCGGAATTCCTGTTACCTTCTCATCATGACAAATAAAAATATGTCCTCTAAGCCTAATTCGAGGATGAAGCATCTTAGCCGCTAGCCGCCTTTTTGTATTACAAATAAAAAATTTATATCTCTACAACTATTAAGCTACATAAACTAAATGTTTTACATGGGTATAAATAAATAATACAAAATTTAAACGATAACGACTACGTTAAAGTTACCCTTGCACACGCTGAGAGCAACAATCTACTGATAACTCGTTTGTTGCTTCCGGCTTGTGCAAGCGTTTTCTTCAAAGTGGCCGTGTTCGCTTATGCTTTGAATGATTTCTTTGAAAAAAGTACCGTTGGAGTTATTATAATAATAATAAATTATTGGTAACTTGTAGACTATCTGTAAATATATCGCTTTATTTAGTTATTTAAATCAAAACATTTTCAACAGGCGCCATTTTTTCATATCAAAATTAATCACACTCGTGTAGTTTCAAGTTGTAATTATTTCTTATGTGCCAAATTTGGTATATGTAGCAATAATAGTTGTACAAATATAAATTTTTATTACAAATACAAAATTAGAGGCTGTTAGCAGCTATTTTATAAGGTTTGTGACAACCTTTTGAAAACACCTTCTTTTATATATATATATATATATATATATATATATATATATATATATATTATATATATATATATATATAATAATTATTTATATTATTATTATGTAATTAATAACCTAGAACATTGCTTCTAACTAATTGAACTAAAACTAATCTAATTGTCTAATTAATTACAATTATCTAATTGTAATTAATTAGATTAGTACTTACTTATCTAATTAATTTATACATTTTAAAATCAAGGCAATGAGACTAAAGATAATTTTTATCCTTCTTTAAAAACAATTTTAATTCTATGTTAACGTATACGTTAGTTCGACAGACACCTGATTTGAAACTTGTTGTTCATTATATTTATTTGTGAAATGCTTTTGGTTTATGCTATGAGTTAATGGTTCTATTCTGTTTGTTTCATGAATCAATATATTTCTATTTAAGTGTTATAAGAACCCGAAAGTTAAAGAGAAAAGCAAAACATAATATGAACTTTGTGGTCTACGATTGTTCCTTACTAATTTTATGTCGAAATTGGTGGGTACTACTTTATTAGGCATTTTGGTCTCTCCACTTTTTTAAATATTATTAGACACTGAATGATTCGATTTCACTGAGGAAATCCAATAAATAATTATTTGTTACAGAGATGAAATTTTGATAAAAGTATACGATAATGTTTAATGTTCTGGAAAATGGTTTTTTAAGGCATAAATATTTATTGCATTTTTTACACAACGTAAAAATAGAACGTCTTTTGAAAAACGTCATAACTCGCTTCTGGTAGAAAGTACTAGTGTATGACAAAAAATACATCATCATCTGATGATAGCATATAACTGCATGATTCTACTAAACACAGTTTTTTCTAACTTGAGATGTATTTCGTTATAGAGTTTTGTAATTTTTTAACGATGTAAGTTCATTTAAGGTTATAACAAGCCTCTTTACTAGGTCCATGAGCTAAATATTGCTTTTAAAATCGTAGATAAAAAAATAAAATGTGTCAATTTTACTATACATTTTTTACTGAATGTCATTGAGTAGTACGGCGAATTTTTTACTAATCCGGGGTTTTTTCTGCCATAGGCGACACAAAGGTTGTACCTAAAAGTAATCCAAAGTCTAGAAGAAACTGATATAATGGAACAGTCAATATCACAGAGGACACCAAAGATTATCAGCATATGTATCACTAATGCTATTCACTAGTCTCGCAATAATCTTCCTTCTTGACGCATCTTCCGTTGCGAAGACTTCCCGTGATGATTCTCTCACCAATCGCTCACCACTGTGTTTCGTAAAACTGTTGATAACTATAGGTGTAAATAATGGAACGATCCAAAATATCTTCGCTACCGGAAGTGAGAAAAAGGAGTAGTCTTTCAAATACTCAAACCTTTCGTTGAACATCTCAAAGAAACACGGCGGGGAAAGTTATTACAAATACAATCATTAAAATCGTAGCAATTGGTAAGTACACCTTGTTTGACTGCGACACTGAGTTTCTTAGCCTTAATGTACATCTTGCACATCTTCCGGCAGTGATGTAGCCTGCGGTACCAGGTGCTGCAACGGTGGGAAGAAGATGACCTGTGTGCACAATAACACGCACAAGAACTGGAACCTGTATCAACTTCAACAACTGGTAACACTGTTGTCAAATCGTCCAGCAACGTTGTGGTAAAAATGTTCTTTCTAAACTTTGTGGATATTTTTAGTGACTCCACGAAGATAAGGTTCTAGTTATACTTTACGACACATACAGATATTGTGTATTGAACCGACGTTAAGATGAACGGGACAATGAGAAGCAGCAAATTTGTGTTCGCCGACTTAGAAACTAGTGTGGTGTAGTAGATAATTTCATCGTGGAAGTTAAATATCAAGTTGATGAAATGAACCAAAGCAATGCCAGTGTTTCAAGAAACCATCTACAGTCCTCTGGTGACCAAAAGAGTTCATTTGGATTTCAATCTCATCCACCATTGCAAAGATTTGTTTTAGGAATCTGTGCCTTGCAATAACGAGGACGAATAATAATATTACGAGCCATTGGGTTAATAATCCACTGTAAACTCACATATTGCTGTGATATTTAGTTGCTGACACGAGACAAAGAGAATACTATATAGATATTAAATGCGTTCATATATGTCAGGCCTACCAAAGAAATGACATAGCAAACTATTTCAATTCCAGATACTTCATAATATTCATTCTTAACTATTGGTATTCCAGCCAAGGCGTATAAAATTTTTTCCGAGTTTCATATGAGATAATCTACTAGATTTCATATTAAAAATATTGTACCGATACATTCTTACGAATGTTCATATTTCCAGTGATATGTCTACCAGGTAGTCACAAATACGTGACCTGCATTTCTTGTTGCCGAGGGGATGTCGGTTTATCCGCAAAACACCATTATGTTATTGTATATTGACTGGGTTAGTAAATAAATATACAGTTGAGACAATTATTGGAAGGAAAGCAATATATCCAATATTATTGTATTATTCATCTTCAATTGACGTACTATTACAAAAAATATACGATTAGAAAGTTTTTAAAGTCATTTTTTTATTAAAAGAAAAAACAGACTTAATTAAAATTTATTATGTGTTGAATGAAATATTTGAACATATGACTTTTTAAGGTATCATATTTTTCTTATTTAAAGACTAGATTAAGAATTTAAAAATTTAAAACATTTATTTCCTTTTAAAACGCAATACAGGTATACGATACATGTTTTTGTTACATTTATTTATAATTCACCTTACAGTAAATTATAAATTATATGCAAATATTAGGTTTAATTATCTTCAGTTTCAATGTACACGTACAGCTCTATAACAACCAAGGTGAGCAAGTATACTGTGGAATGATCACAGCCTCTAAGAACGATAGCCTATAAGTGATTTTAACAGAAATAAAAGTATACTTCAAAGTTTGGTAGTGATTTTTGCCGAATATTAATGAACCCTATCACTTGACGTGGTAGAAAGTGTAATCTCAATTTTTCTGTTGAGAACTTTTCTGTAAAAAATCAGATGAATTTAGAAATATACATACAACCATGATCGAGTCCGATGATGGCGCATGTCACTCTTTGTGATTAGGCAGAGCGTTAGCCAATATTTGTACATTGGTCGTATGAGTAACTAAGAAGGCTGCGATAACTGAACCGTGGAAGACGTGTTGGATCCTCTCAGAGCAGCTTCTTAAACAAATGTCCCAGTGACTGCTGAAGTCCAACGCATCAGTGTATTTCAGCATATGCGTTATAGTGCTGGGGGAGAATGGTACAGTGCTGAATTGTAGTCAAGTGAATAACAAGTAGGTGAACAATGAAGAAGATATACGTAGTCGGTGGTGTTTGAGGATGGACGGTAAGTCTAGGTGAGTGAAGCGACTAGGGAAGGTCATCTAGGAATGGCTTGAGGTGTCTCAGGTTGTGCAGTGGAGCAGAGCCCTCACGGAAAGACCAGGCCCTAATGTGGTCACACTTCGAGGAAATTAGCTGAGGTGCGCAGCTTGCGCCTTAATATCGTCGCCCACCTTCGGGATGCCAGGGGAGCGCATCATGACAGTGTTCCGAACAAACCAAGGGGTTCCAGATAGAAAAGAACAGCACTGAGTGGGAATGATTCGAGACGTCTCCTGGGAGTAGAGGCCAGCTGGTTGTACTACACAGAAACTGGGGTAGGTGATGAACCAAGGTGTAAAGGAGCAGTTTGGTGGAGGTAGAAAGCGGTAAAGAGCGGCGAAGAAGTGAAGCAAGAGATACGAACACCGCCAAACAGTAAAATTTATCGAGAGCCCCCTGATCAGCATCCCAGGTACCTTGTCGACGTAGACCATCGGAGTCTATCACACTGGATAGTCAAGATCTCTAGAAGAATCGCTACGTATGAGAAAACTGCATTATAATTTAATTTGTAAACAAACTGAGTACAATTTAAAATGCAATGTACATATCACATAGCGTGGTATAACTGACTCCTTACTTGTTTGATATTACGACTCTTTTATATTAGTTTTATATTAATTACCACACCTGTGAATAGTATGTTTTGCCAAATTAATCAGAGTACATTTACAGTTAAAAAAAATATACCATATTAAAAGCTATACGAGTTCAATAAACATATTTTATACATCAAAAATATGTTGTACATAAAAGTATCTGGAGGCAAATTAGTATTCAAATATTTTTAAGGACAACTTCTTTTGAACACTATTAAAAATTAATGTATCGTTAGGTATCGGATTTATTCCTTACCTAATATTATACCAATAATATTGACAAATACATTTCTTGTACCTAAAAAACTCTTTAACGAATCTCCAAATATTATATAAGCGGTTATTATTATAGATTACAGAAAGCTACTTTACGCGTGTGGTGAATAGTAAATAAAACAACAAAAACAATTACATAATCCTCAACAACTACTTTTAAAACGGTATCTAATTATTTATTACTACCTGTAAGCAATATAAGTCATCAATTAATTTTAAAGATAATAACCTATTTAAATCCGTTAAATATATTTAAAGCGATAATTATTTTCCTAGAGACATAAAATCATGTATCATGTGAGACACATGGAGTGGAAGTCTTTTAAAAATCCAGAAGCATAGAATTACCGGATGGATATAAAAGACCTCGGGTGTCGTTGACTAAACGGTTTGTGGTTCTGGCGCACTTTATTGCTGCGACATGGGCAAGGCACCTGCTGCCTCGACCTTAAAGGGTTAAAGTACGTTCACTTGGTGGTTGATCAAGATTCAAGTAAACAGACTACAAATATACTAGTAAAATATCTATGAGTACGCCCTTGTTATATAATTTCACAAGGAATTGAAAGAAACGACAAGTTGTACAAGCTTATGAGAATAAAATGTTCCGGTATTGTTCTTGGAAGTGCAGAAAATTGTCAAAGTTCAATTAGTGATAACATTTAACATATTAAATAAGTATAAACTGTATCTTAGTTTTGTGTGATCACAAAAAAAATAGCAGTAACAAACAAATCAGTAGTTAAATATACAATGTTCAAAAAACCACAAGCAGTATAATTCCTTTAAACCATATAAATTGACCAGAATTCAGTCATTGCTATCCAACTATTGATATTTTGATTGTTGCAAAAACAGCATGATTAAATTAAATACACTTGTATCTCAATATCTTATTTTAAAAATTTTATACGAACTCGAAAACGATGATATAAATCAGTAGTTTGGATATTTAAGTAAAATAACTATTTCATTGATTTTTTAAAGAAACGATTGTTGTAATGATTAAAACAATAAGTTTATTTAATGACTAATATTTAATTCATATTTCTAGATTGATTAGTGTATAGTGTAACATTGGTGCTTCTTATATGAAATATTACAATCATTCTATTGGTAATTATCTTTGAGAGGAGACTTATGAAATGTATTAAAATGCACCCCACGCTTTTTATTGTGAATTAATTTATTCTGTTAATAACTTAAATTGTGTTATAATTTTATTTTGAGATGATTGACTATGAATGATTGTTTTACCTTCTACTACCATAATATAAAATCTTTGTAATTAAAAATTATGTTCTATTTTTTAGTTTGGTTATCTATAAAAGTGTGTTTTTAGTTTTTTAAACTGTTATTTATTTTTAATTTTTTAGTTTGATTTATCAATTAGTTTTCTTGTGGAAATGTGGTATGTTTTACGAATCATTCCGTAGTCTCATCATTTCATTTAAAGCTTCACTATTGCATGGGGTATTTCCTGTTAACTGAGCAATCAAGTTCTTCAATCCGAAATACCGTCTAAAGATCTTACACGATTAAGTGCTACATAGGCTTATCCAGCAACAAGCAATCGCGAGCCTAGATCAAGGATGACGGGTCGGACAGGTTTTTTGCCCGCTTGGTGCGTTCCTGTCATCGGTGCCCCATTAAAGGTTCTGTCCTATTAATAGCTACCAACAGGGAAATAGCAACCTGCATCGCTTAAATATGACTCCTTGAGCTTGCACTTAAGATGTCGGCTCTGATCCCTGGAGACTCGGAGCTTCACAGTTCTCTTTAGATTAATTATTGTCGTAAAAATCGAAGGCTGGCATCTAAGCTACCAAGGAACAGTGGCTGTTTGAAACACCTTTGCCGGACTTGAGGGTTAGGTATGTGAAGTATTTAATAAGCGTAATGTTGGCTACTATATATCATTTATCATTCTTACTGAGCTGTATTAAAGCTATTACTCATTTGAGATACACTATTATAAAATGTTACACCCTTATCTAAGTTGAATTTTTCGTATCTTAAATCATTTTATATTTTTATCATATAATTGATATATATATATATATATTATATATTATATTATATATATAATATATATAAGTATATAATATATATTATATATCAATTGATATATATATATATATATAATTTCAATAAACATTGAATCGCAAAAAAGTACTTGCTCCGCCGGGATAGAAACCCGGATCTCTCACTTGCTGGGTGAAAGTGCTATTATTACACCACAGAGCCCTCACTTTATCCGATTCAATTATCTTGTATTTGGCCGTATCTGTCACATATGAGTTTAAATAAGCAAACTAACATATGATCGGAAGACCAACTACCTGTAAAATGACTTTTATTTACATTAAGTAGTTTTAAACGTCAATAGCCTTATTTAATTTCAATAAATATTGAATCGAAAAAAAGTACTTAAAAAGTGAGAGCCCTGTGGTGTAATGGTATCACATTCACCCGGCAAGAGAGAGATCCGGGTTCGAGTCCCGGCGGAGCAAGTATTTTTTGCGATTCAAACATACACATACATAATAAAACTAATGGTTATTGTAGTTCAGAATTGAATATACCCATATTTTGTTACATTTATTATTTAATTTATTAGCTATACATCTTCGGTAATGTGTAAAATAACTAAACTGTATTTGTTCAAGTTTATTTATAGTGAATAAAATTAAAAATGCAAGAATATTGAATTTGGAATATTGTTGAAATGGAATTATTAAAAAAACACTAAAGGCTTTGTCTGATAAAAATACTATGTATGTTTCTGTAAAGCAACAACTCAAATTAGTATTATTTAATATATACTAAACAAAGAACATGCATGGATCATGTACTTAGAGATATGGCTGTGAAGGAAACCACTGGAAATGGCAGAGACTGGATGACTACTATAATATTAATATACTAAGAGAGTCAAGCACATCCGAAGATACAGAGACTTAAAACGCTGGGTTAGCGCAGATCGCGCGCTACCTCTATCGCAAAGGATCTATAAAATAATGTATCAATCCTGGCGGTCCTTATAAGGATAATGGAAAACTATGATCAATTTATTGCATTGTCATCGTTCCTTGATACGTATGCAAAGTTTCAAATTAATCACTTCTCGAAATTGGTGAAAATTATGCTTAAAGATTCCGTTACATAGATACAACCGAAGCTTATAAAAGCGTGTTAATTAAAAATGTCCTCTAAGCGTAGTTCGAGGATGAAGTATTTTAACCGCTAGGTGCCTTTTTGTATTACAAAATAAACATTTATATCTCTACAACTAATAAAAATGCATAAATAAATTTTGAACAAACTTGGGTAAAATTAAATAATACAGAATTTAAATGAGAACGACCACGTTAAAAGTTACCCTTGCACACACTTAAAGTATTCTGACTGTGCAAAGGTAGCATAATAATTAGTTTTTTTAATTGAAGGCTGGTATGAATGAATAGATGAGGGATTTAATTTTATTTTTTTTAATTTTATAATTTGATTTTTAGGTAAAAAAGCCTAATTTTTTTTTTTGGGACGATAACAATCTGCTGATAACTCGTTTGTTGCTTTCGGCTTGTGCAAGCGTTTCTTCACAGTGGTCGTGCTCGCTTATGCTTTGACGGATTTCTTTGAAAAAGTACCGTTGGAGTTCTTATAAAAATGGTAAAGTATTGGTAACTTGTAGACTATTTGTAAAGATATTGCTTTATTTAGATAATTGAATCGAAGTATGTTCAACAGGCGCTATTTCTTACATATGAAAATAAATCACATTCACGTAGGTTTAAGTTTAATTTTTTTTATTTCCTATGTGCAACATGTGGTATACATAGCAATAATAAATCGTAGATACATAAATTTGTATTAGAAATCCAAAATGAGCTGCTGTTAGTGGCTATTTAATAAGGTTTGTGACAACCTTTTGAAAACACCTTGTTTTATATACATATATATATATACATATGTGTGTGTGTGTGTGTGTGCATATAAATTAACATAAAGTATATATATATATATATATATATATATATATATATATATATATATATATATATATATATATATATTATACATTAAATAAACTAGAAATTTTCTTCTAACTAAGTAGATTTTACAAAGTTCTAATTTAATTAATTTATACATTTTGAAATCAAGGCAATGAGACTTAGGATAATTTGTATCCTTCTTTAAAACAATGTTAGTTCTATGTTAAACGTATACGTCTATTCGACATACAGCTGATTGGAAACTTGTTATTTATTATATTTATTTATAAAATGCTTTTCGTTATGCTATGAGTTTTTGATTTCAGTTCTGTTTGTTTCATAATTTAATTTGTTTTTATTTAAATATTATAGAACCCGAAAGTTAAAGAGAAAAAGCAAAAAATATTTTGAACTTTGTGGTCTACGATTTGTCCTTACTAACTATGTCGAACTTTGTAGTTACTACTTTATTGGGCATTTTGGTCTCTCTCTACTTTGTTTAATATTATCAGACAATAGTCCATGAGCTAAATAGAACTTTTAAAATCATAGATAAAAATAAAATGCGCCGATTTTACTATACACTTTTTTAATAAATGTCATTGAGTGGTACGGCGAATTTTTTATAAGCCCCGTCTTTACCCACCATAGGCGACACAAATGTTTGTACCTAATAGCACTGCAACGTCGAGAAGAACTGATATAATGGAACAGTCAATATCACAGAGACACCAAAGTTTTATCAGCATATGTATCGCTAACGCTATTCACGAGTCTTGCAATAATCTTCCTTATTGACGCATCTTCAGTTGCGAAGACTTCCCGTCATGCTTCTCTCAGCAATCCCTCACCACTGTATTTCGTAAAACCGTTGATAAATATAGGCGTAAATATCGGAACGATCCAAAAATATCTTCGCTACCGGAAGTAAGAAAAAAAGGAGTAGTCTTTCCAATACTCAAAACCTTTTGTTGAAAATCTCAAAGAACACGGCGGGGAACGTTATTACAAATACAATCATTACAATCATAGCAACTGGAAAGTAAACCTTGTTTGACTACGACATTGAGTTTCTTGGCCTGAATGTACATCTTGCGCATCTTTCGGAAGTGATGTAGCCTGCGGTACCAGGGCTGCAACGGTGGAAAGAAGATGAACTGTGTGCACAATAACACGTACCAGAACTGGAACCTGTATCAACTTCAACAACTGGTAACACTGTTGTCAAGTCGTCCAGCAATGTTGTGGTAAAAATGTTCTTTCTTAACTTTCTGGATATTTTCATTGACTCCACGAAGATAAGGTTCCAGTTGTACCTTACGACATATACATATATTTTTGTATTGAACCGAAGTTAAGATGAACGGGACAATGAGAAAGAAGCAATTTGTGTTTGACACAACTGAGAAACTTGTGTGGCGTAGTAAGATAACTCCATCGTGGAAGTTAAATATCAAGTTGATGAAATGCACCAAAGCAATGCCAGTGTTCAAGAAACCATACTCAATCCTCTGGTGACCAAACGAGTTCATTTGGATTTCAATCTCATCCACCATTTCAAAGATTTTGTTTTAGGAATCTGTGCCTTACAATAACCAGGACGAATAATAACATTACGAGCAAGTGGTTAATAATCCACTGTAAATTCACATATTGCTGTGATATGTCGTTGCTGGAAACTAGACAAAGAGAATACTATATAGATATTGAATGCGTTCATATATGTCAGGCCTACCAAAGAAATGACATAGCAAACTATTTCAATTCCAGATACTTCATAATATTCATTTCTTAACTATTGGTTATTCCAGCCAAGGCGTATAACATTTTTCCGCATTTTTCCGAGTTTCATATGAGATAATCTACTAGATTTCATATTTAAAAATATTGTAGCGATACATTCTTACGAATGTTCATATTTCCAGTGATATGTCTACCAGGTAGTCACAAATACGTGACCTGCATTTCTTGTTGCCGAGGGGATGTCGGTTTATCCGCAAAACACCATTATGTTATTGTATATTGACTGGGTTAGTAAATAAATATACAGTTGAGACAAATATTGGAAGGAAAGCATTATATCTAATATTATTGCATTATTCATCTTCAATTTATGTACTATTATAATAATATACGATTAGAAAGTTTTTAAAGTAAATTAAAAAAAAACCGATTTAATTTAAAATGTATGTATGTGTCTTGTGGAATGAAATATTTGAACATATGAGTTTTTAAGGTATAATATTTTTTTATTTAAAGCCTAGTTTAAGAATTTAAAATTTCAAACAATTATTTCCTTTTAAAACGCAATACAGGTATACGATACATGTTCTGCATGTTTTTTGTTACATTTTATTATAATTTTACAATACCGTAAACTATATTAAAATATTAATATAATTAGGTTTAATTAGGAAATATTAGGTTTAATTATTTTCAGTTTTAATGTACACGTACAGTTATTAATCACCATTCCAGCTCTATAACAACCAAGGTGAGTAAGTATACTGTGGACTGATCACAGTCTCTAAGGACGATTTGCCTATCAGTGATTTTAACAGAACTAAAAATATACTTCAAAGTTTTGGATGTGATTTTGCCTGAATATTACTGAACCCTATCTCTTGACGTTAGTAGAAAATGTAATATATATTTTTGTGTGCTTGACAACTTTTCTGTAAAAAATCAGATGAATTTGGAAATATACATGAAACCATGATCGAGTCCGATGATGGAGCATGTCATTCTATGTGATTAGGCAGAGCGCTAGCCAGTATTTGTAACATTGGTCATAAGAGTAACTAAGAAGGCTACGATAACTGAACCGTGAAAGACGTGGTGGATCCTCTCAGAGCAGCTTCTTAAACAATTGTAACAGTGACTGCTGAAGTCCAAATCAGTGTATTTCAGCATATACTTTAGTGCTGGGGAGAATGGTACAGTGCTGAATTGTAGTCAAGTGAATAACAATTAGGTGAACAATGAAGAAGATATATCTTCCTCGGTGGAGTTTGAGGATAGACGGTAAGTCTAGGTGAGCGAAGCGACTAGGGAAGGTCGTCTAGGAATGGCTTGAGGCGTCTCAGGTTGTGCAGTGGAGCCCTCACGGGAAGGCCAGGCCCTGATGTGGTCACACTTCGAGGAATTAGCCGAGTCAAAAGAGGTGCGCAGCTTGCGCCTTGATATCGTCACCCAGCTTCGGGATGCCAAGGGAGCGCATCATGACAGTGTTCCGAACAAACCAAGGGGTTCCAGATAGAAAAGAGCAGCACTGAGTGGGAATGATTCGAGACGTCTCCTGGGAGTAGAGGCCAGCTGGTTGTACCCCACAGGACTGTGGTAGGTGATGGATGGCCGTTATGGACCAAGGTGTAAAGGAGCAGTTTGGTGGAGGTAGAAAGCGGTGAAGAGCGGCGAAGAAGTGAAGTAAGAGATACGAAAACCGCCAAACAGTAAAATTTATCGAGAGCCTCTGATCAAACACAATCCCCAGCTACCTTGTCGACGTAGACCGTTGGAGTCTGTCACCCTGGATAGTCTAGATTTCTAGAAGAATCGCTACGTATGAGAATTTGCATTGTAATTTAATTGTAAACAAACTGAGTACAATTTAAAATGCAATGTACATGTGCAATGTGATATATAGCGTGGCATAACTGACTCCTTACTTGTATGATATTACGAATATTTTATAGTAGTTTGATATTAATTACCACACCTATTTATAGTATGTTTTGCCAAATTAATTAGAGTACATTTACAGTATATAAAATTTACCACGTTAAAAAAACGTTATAAATCGAAAATATGTTATACATAAAAGTATCTGGAGGCAAATATTATTCAAATATTTTTTAAGGACAACTTCTTTTGAACACTATTAAAAATTAGTGTATCGTTTAGGTATCGGATTTATTCATTACCTAATTATACCCTGTAATATTGACAAATACATTTCTTACACCTAAAAAACTCTTTAACGAATCTCCAAAGATTATATAAGCGGTTATTATTATAGATTACAGAAAGCTACTTTACGCGAGTGGTGAATAGTAAATAAAACAACAAAAACAATTACATAATTCTCAACAACTACTTTTAAAACGGTATCTAATTATTTATACTACCTGTAAGCAAAATAAGTCATCAATTAAATTTTAAAGATAATACCCATTTAAATCCGTTTAAAAAAATATTTCAAGCAATAATTATTTCCTAGAGAAATAAAACATTCTGTGTCATATGAGACACATACAGTGGAAGGTCTATTAAAAATCCAGAAGCATAGAATTACCGGATGGATATAAAATACCTCGGGTGTCGTTGACTAAACGGTTTGTGGTTTCTGGCGCACTTTATTGATGCGACGTGGGCAAGGCACCTGCTGCCTCGACCTTAAAGAGTTAAAAAGCACGTTCACTTGGTGGTTGATCAAGAGATTCAAGTAAACAGACTACAAATATACTAGTAAAATATCTATGAGTACGCCCCTTGTTACATAATTTCACAAGGAAACTGAATAAACGACAAGTTTTACAAGCTTATGAGAATAATATATTTTTGGTATGGTTCTCGGAAGTGCAGAAAATTATCGAGGTTGAAATAGTGATAATATTTAAAAATATTAAATAAGTATAAAACTGTGTATTAATTTTGCATGATCACAAAAAATGGCAGTAATAATTTTACGAACTCGAACACGTTGATATAAATCAGTAGCTTGGATATTTAAGTAAAATAAATATTTTCATTGATTTTTTAAAGAAACGATTGATTCGTAGATGTATGCGATTCATAGTAACGAATATTAACAGACTTAACTATTATATAATAAAAGTTAGAGGGCCACAGGTATTATCATGCTGTTATAAACCTTTTGCCATTTATTAGGTGGCAGCACTGAACAGCTCCACCAGTCTCAACAGTCCATTAGCCACCTTTTATTCGGACCGCACTTTATGTATAGAGACCCTCTTTCTCTAAATATAAACATAATAAAAATGTTTGATTCATCTTCAAACACGTTCAAATCCTATATAGTTAAGTATCTTTTACGAGTATTAGATAGATGTATTTGAAAACCCGTTAATAAATATACATTTTTATTGTTATATTTATTGATTGTATTATTGTTTTTCATTCGTTCACATAATGTTTGAAAAGAGAAATGTATACTATACAAAATTTTACATTTATAAGTAAAAGTAATTATTGACAAAAGATTTAAAATATGCTATAGATTCCATTAGTTTTATTGTTTATTAGCACAGTTAACCGTAGAAAACTTTGAGCAGTATCAATCAGAATATTATAATTAAAAAAAACGCCTGATCACATATGATTTTGAAAACTGCATCTATATTGACCAATAATAAAGTGGACCCATCCTGCTGCGTCATCAGTTTGTTTCTGTCGTGATGGTTTATTTACTCTCTTGTCACTGGACAGCTAATCTTATATCACTGAACTATGAACGAATATATAAAAATATCGTCTCACATCACCTTTGCGTAAGTATTTTACTGAAATATATATGAAATCTCAAGGCCATGTAAGACATGTAATTCTTTTTTTTTTAAATATATTATTGATAATTCTGATTTAGGCTGATTGTTTGAATGAAACCAGCTATTAAATTTATACAATAACTAAAAACGAAATACGGCTTTAATGTATATCTTAATGAATTACTTTAGTATTGGAGTATGTATTCAGAACATTTACTATCAAAACAGATTTTTCCATTTCAAAACCTTAAATGGGTCCTATGAAATTTAATTTTATTTTTTTTACTAAATATATGAATGAATTTGCAGTATTCAGTACCTTCAAGGTAGTCTGACAAGTCTTTTGAAGATGATACTGGTATTGCTTCAGTCTAAAGGAATATTTCCCTGAATTCCTGCTACTTCAGGTGAGTAATGTAAACTCCAACCAAAAGTAATCGTATACTAGATTTTCACTTCTAAAAACGTTACATCAATAGAAAATTCTATTAAGAATAACTTGTATGAAATGAGTAAATGTAAAATTGAAATTAGTAATAATAAAGATACACATACCTTCACGAAAGAGTAATGATTTCCTGTTCTTTAGTTACTAAGGGAAAAACTCGTTTACCAATATTTCTTTTCTATACGAGTTTAGAATTGCAATATTTGAGGTTTCATATTGCATCTCATATTTATTATAAAAGCTGGTGTTTATTCAGCTTTAAATATTTCTTACGTTATATAAGTCTTAAAATACGTTGATGAGTAATAACTCACCCTTCTGTTGAATTATGTGTGTTTACAGGTAATGGTGCATTAAGCTTTTATTGGACTCGAAGATGGGAGTTTATCGCATCAAATATTAAGCTTGCCTTGTAAACTTGGAAAAAGTAAAGATGTTTGCGGACATTTGAAGTATTGGAGGATTAGGGTCTGATGCAAATGGGATTAAAACTATTCTTACACCGCAAGGAGAATTTCTTTTAAACGCAAACTTATTAAGACTTCATTCATAAAATTAGTTAGACCGAACGCTAAGTCAACATTCGGTTAAGGTTAGGGCCGCTTTAGGTTCTGATATGAAAAATGACTAACTAGAAAACCAAAGATTATGTTACCAACCCAAACAAATTTCTACAAAAAAGATTAATTCACACAACACGTCATTTATATCTAAGCCCAAATCAAAGGAATGGAGGCATTTACCCATTCCTCCACATTAGGGTTTACCTTATTTCCCTGTAAAAATATACGCATGTAGATCTTTGTAACCGAAACGTTCAAGAAACGTCCACTTTTTGTCACAAATATTTTTATTTTTATAATTGAGTTTTCCTTACTGCTCCGATTTTTAAATTATATAAAAAATAGATGGAACTGATAAGCCTATTTCAGACTGAGGGAATCCTTCCTGCTATAGATATAAGGCATAAATCCTTAAAAGTTTTATGTAACATTTATAAATGTTTAGAACATTTTGAGTGTTGTTATTTTCCAGAATGTAGTCTGCAAAATAATGGATTGTTGAAGCATGTTAGTATTTTTTATATATTGATCTTTCTTTTAGTGAATAATTTTCCATATTACAATGTATTAGATAGCTCACCAGTTTTGTGTACGTTATGTAAAAGCATTACCAACCTCGATAAATCAAAGATAGTTTTATGGCAGTGTTTAAGTACGATTTATAATGCATTCAATGTATTACATTCATTACTGTTGCAATCTGTAGTAAGAATTAAATATTAACTTTGTCTTTGCTATCTGCATTACTATTGATCAAGAACTATTCTGTGAATTAAATGGAAAGTCTCTTTGATGAACCCCAACTGATGTGTAAACAGCTGTTTAATGTCATTTAAATTTAGCTTTTAAACATAAATAGTACAATGTTTCCCAATTATAAAATATCTCTGGAATCTATACCAATGAATCTCTTTATATAAATCTTCCTTAGATATTAACAAATACTTAATATTTACAACAAGAATCAGCCAAGTAGTTTTCACCCATTCTCGACATTATCGCTTAGCAACACATGTTTTATTTTTATTTATTAAATATAAGCCTAGCGTTTACCATACAAATCAAGTGAATCTGTCATATGTGTTGTTGAAGTATGGATATTGAGTCTAGTGAAATGATTCGTTTCCTTGATGCAATTTTCTTTTAATAAATTTTACTGCCAGCATTGACATCTCGATGTATTTCTCCAATCACGTGTATTTGTCCTCTCTATGTGTGTGCAACAGTATATGTGTTTTACTAGTTTTGATTGGTTGGTTATATGAATTCATCTAAATAAATATATGTCATGTTAGCATTCAGCGAACAATACAGTTCACATTTCACAAAAAAATTTTACAAAATAATACAATTACATGTGCTACACAAAGCACGTGGGGAAAAGGAAAACAAGTACTTTCACAGTCAGTTGAGTTTATCACTAAGTTGTCACTCTTTTGCTATTATTACTTTCATTTTTTACTGATGTAATGTTTAATAGCCTTTAAATGTTTGAAATCAACATTCGTGCATAATTAACCTAACCTATTTCAATATAAGTTGCCAGAGTCATTTTTTGGCCAGCCTAATTGCTACATTCTTTCCATTTTTGCTTAATACATTGAAGTACACATAATAGGCATAATGCTACTACATGAGTAATATTTAGCTGATTTGGTGAGAGTTTTCTGGCAGTCTCAACTAGTTTTACTTGTATGTACAGTCAAAGAGACAACATAGATTCATTGATTGAAAATAATATAATTCTAAATGCCTTGCCCGAGCAGCTTTAAATAAAATGTTTTACATTTATATTTAATTGATTTGTGTATTTTTTCAACGGCAAATATAGTTTTATTAGTTAAAAATTCGTACACAATAACGATATATAACTTTTAATTAGCTGAGCTTTAACCAAAGCCTAATACTCATGGGAATGGAACATTTCAATTTCAGTCGGCCTGACAATCTGCCCGTATATTTAAGAACAAACTGAGGTACAAGTATGCCCTTAAAAGTGAGCATGAGGCATCATTTATATACGGGAAACAATGAGTTTAATGATGGTGCATATAACTCCATGAGACTAAGCTGAGCATTAGCCAATATATTTACATTTTTATTTTGGGGTGTCCCTTAGTGGCAAAGAGGAATTAACAGAATAGCTCATATTAGAGATGTAGCCTTGAAAATGAAGCCTTAGTACCTGAAGATGAAATCACAGATTTCGAAATGTACATTGTAACAAAAAATAAAAGTTTACAAAAAAAAGTGTTAAGAAGTTTATTGTGTTATAGAATAATATAATATTATTGTGTTAATATAATAATATAACACTATAATATTGTGTTATAGAATAGTTAAGTTTATAAACAAAATTTAAATCCATAACAGATTCAGATTTTAAAATGTGTAATATCAATACATGTAGCACGAAATTGTGGCACTCGTTGGAACAACGTTGGTGCTGTCGCTACAGAAGGCACAGTTGGAACAACGTTTGTGCTGTCGCTACAGAAGGCACAGTTGGAACAACGTTGGTGCTGTCGCTACAAGCAGGCACCGTTGGAACAACGTTGGCGCTGTCGCTACAAGCAGGCACTCGTTACAATTTTGATGCTGTTACCGCCACTCTTTGCAGCAGTCTCGTTGTCGCAACGGTTCCATGAACTTTAACCTTCTCTTTCCCATGTTTTCGTTACTGTTCTAGCTATGGATGATCGCTATATGGCAGTTTTTAGTTTAGACGATTTAGACTCTAATTTTGTATACTAATGCATACTGGTACGGGTACGCTTAATTATTTGTGTCTACTTCCTTTTTATGTGATTTCCCGCCTACTTATAGATCTAAAACTTTGCATCGAACGGCAGTGAAGCCTCCTGTATGTATTAATTAAACTGGTAATATTTAGGATAGAGAAATCATGGTGTAAATTAAGTCCTGATACGCTGATATATATTCCAAACTGATGGTGATAATAATGTTAAATCTTCACCAAACTTTTAAAAATACTTTTGTGAAAGTTTTGAAGGATTTAAATACCCCCCCCTCTTCTTTCAAAGGTAGAGAGTGGTCGCTTTAAATTTTCAAATGCAACCTAAACCGTGTGACATGTCATTTAAAAGGTAGACTCTAAAGTTACACAAGGCCACGAACAATACATCTCTACAACGATCTGAACAAAAGTTAAAGGACAATTAATAACCTCTTACATCTAAGGGTTTAATTTAAGTCCTGTCTCGCCTGGATATATTCAAAACCGAATGAGATATCAATCAACAACTTTCACCAGACAAATTACATTTTTAGATTTTTTTAGAGTAAGAAAAATCTCACCTCCTGGCCAAAGGGGGGTAAAAGGGGTTATTTTATACAGTTTTAGTTGCTAAATTTTGACAATGTAAAGGGTTTTACCTAGCTAAAAATACAAAACATCATCATATGGTAATATGCAGAACTATAATTTTCACTATTTAATTTCGTTTTAGAATCTTCTGCCTCGGAAATATGTCCATTACCTCATGGGTGTTGGTAAATTTGTTTGCAAAATATCTTATACAATGTCTGGTTATATAATTATAATTAGTCTTAGTAATTAAGATTTTTACTTTAATAATTTCCCTTCATTTTTTAGCTTCCTTTATTATGGGTAGACTTTTAATATTACAAACCCCTGAATTATTGTAATTCACTAACGATAATCCCTTAACGAATAGTTTGTTATAATTGGAGAAGAAATAACGCAATTATGGTGGGAAGAGATAAATGCGAATATCGGATTTAGCTCCAGTTCATCTTGACTTGCACAATTGAGATGTACCTCTGAAACAATGAGAATGTCTCTTCACCCGGATTGCACTACGTTTTGTAGTCTAGATATGTATGATTTCGAAATTATGCGGGGGAGGTGGTTCATTTTGAGCTTCTTGGTTCTTAATTATCGACCATTTTTTATTCCTTCAGACAGAAATTACTCCAGATTTCAGAAGTCAAGTCTGAAACAGCCTCAGATTTTAGATGATGCACTTAAGAGGAATGTGAACTGGAGCTAAAACTCGCATGGGAAAAGAATGTTTGATACACATGTAAGATGATGTTTAATAACTTAGCAAATTGTGGATAAAAAATTATAAAATAGTTGCTACATGTTTTACACTACACACACCATATGGTTTAAAAACTTACGGCTTACTTCTAATAGTAAGTAATTTAAAAATGAAATTAATCAGATTTTTACTACCGGCAATTTGTATAACGAATGGCAAAAGTCAACTTTTTACTTTTTTAGTCGCACCTTGTCATACACCTTGTCAAGAAATCTTACTCACACGTATAATTTGCAAAATTACATCCATCCATTTATTCGCTAATTATTTATACTTCCAGAGGGGGAGCCAGTCAGTCTTTTTAATCGGTGGTTTCCCCATGACAAGTAAAATAAATCGTAAAAATTATAAAATGTTAATGACGTTAAACAACGTTTTAAACAGGTTTTTAAACATTGGAATATTTTTTCTAAACCTGGGGCCTGTGAAGGCAAGTGTTCATAAACAACCATTCTGTGTCTACCAGTTCGGTAGTTATCTCTGCATCTAGTTTTATATAAATACATCTCGGCCATTCCTCATGGAACAATTCGACATACAACATAGAGTTGTTTCCAAGACGTCGAGACTGGGCAGCGTCTATACAAAACTTCCTTGTATAAGACTCTGTACATTTTAACTGAACGGTAATGCGGATCTCTTGTTTCTCAGCTTGAACACTCTCATAAATTTATTGTTTGCACAAGCTCCCCATAACACTAGCCCGTAAGTGAAATATCTGAACCTGACTAGGACAGTATATGGCCAGAGACCTCAAAACATAAATGCCTCAGGCCAATTTTGGAGCAAACGTGATTTATGTGCATTCCAAGTCAACCCTCGATCTAGGTATATTCCTAGGAATTTCGAGCAGTAGACTTTTTACAGCCAAGTGCCATCCGATATAACAGCTGGCTCATCATGACTTTCTACTGACCGCTAGATAATTATATTTTGCAGACTTTGTTGAGATAATACTGAGGGTGTTGAAATGTTGATCTCAACAAAAATCTGCTCAAAAATTAATTGATTTGTTAGTGAAAAAGAGAGTCGTTGCATTAGTATACTACACTAGTCTTCCATGGGAACTGACATCCCTACATCATATAAAAAGATCAGGAGGAGAATTGGACTGAGGATTGAGCCCTATGGGACACTATAACTCAAGTGAATTTGATAAGATAATTTGTTTCAGATCTGCAAAGTTTGAGTATTAGGCTTACAAATGATCAGAGACACTGGAGAGGCATGCCTCTCATGCCATTAAATTCAGATTTTTCAAGCACTGCAACTTAAGACTAATTATGTGTGACACGAAATGAAACATCCTTGGATGGTTTAACATGACTCAATGAATGAATATTTTGTAACTTGATGGATTTGTAATTTTTAATCTACGTGGTGTAATTTAATATTACTATGCCATCACAACTAATAAAGCCTTCAACCAATTCTAAATAGAGTTTTAAAATTATTATGTTGAAAGTGAAAAGAGTCTGTGTGTACTGCCAATTTAATTTTTCTTACTAAATGCCACTTTCAGCCACTAGGATTGTTTCTTGAAGCGTATCTCAACCAACGATTGGCGCTAAAAATGTTGTACCTAAGAGCACTACAACGTCGAGAAGAACTGTTATAATGGAACAGTCAATATCACAGAGACACCAAAGATTATCAGGATATGTATCGCTAACGCTATTCACGAGTCTTGCAATAATCTTCCTTCTTGACGCATCTTCAGTAGCAAAGACTTCCCGTGATGCTTCTCTCACCAATCGCTCACCACTGTATTTCCTAAAACAATCGATAAACATAGGCGTAAATATCGGAACGATCCAAAATATCTTCGCTACCGGAAGTAAGAAAAAGGAGTAGTCTTTCAAATACCCAAACCTTTCGTTGAACATATCAAAGAACACGGCGGGGAAATTCATTACAAATACAATCATTAAAATCGTAGCAACTGGAAAGTACACCTTGTTCACTGCGACATTGAGTTTCTTGGCCTTAATGTACATCTTGCAAATCTTGCGGCAGTGATGTAGCCTGCGGTACCAGGGCTGCAACGGTGGGAAGAAGATGAACTGTGTGCACAATAACACGCACAAGAACTGGAAACTGTATCAACCTCAACAACTGGTAACACTGTTGTCAAATCATCCAGCAATGTTCTTGTAAAAATGTTCTTTCTAAATTTTCTGGATATTCTTAGTGACTCCACGAAGATAACGTTCCAGTTGTACTTGACGATACATACAGATATTGTGTATAGAACCGAAGTTATGATGTACAGAACGATGAGAAACAGGCAATTTTGTGTTTGGCAACTTAGAAACTTGTGTAGCGTAGTAGATAATTTCATCGTGGAAGTTAAATATCAAGTTGATGAAATGCACTAAAGCAATTCCAGTGTTCAAGAAACCACAGTCAGTCCTCTGGTGAACAAACGAGTTCATTTGGATTTCCATCTCATCTACGATTGCAAAGATTTGTTTTAGGAATCGGTGCCTTACAATAATGAGAACAAATAATAATATGACGAGCCCATTGGTTAGTAATCCACTGTAAACTCACATACTGCTGTGATATTTCGTTGCTGCCAGGATACAAAGAGAATACTATATAGATATTAAATGCGTTCATATATATGAAGCCTATCAAATAAATGACATAACAAACTATTTCAATTCCCGATACTTCATCATCTTCATTCTTTAGTATTGGTATTCCAGCCAAGGCGTATAACTTTTTTCCGAGTTTCATATGGAATAACCTGCTAGGCTTCATCTTAAACATATTGTAGCGATACATCTCACGAATGTTTCATTGCCAGTAATATGTCTACCAGGTATCTAACAACAGATAGTCACAAATACGTGACCTGCATTTCTTGTTACCGAGGAGATGTCGGTTTATCCGCAAAATACCATTATGTTATTGTGTATTGACTTCTTTATTAAATAAATATAAAGTTGGAAAAAATATAGGATGCAAAGCAATATATGCAATATAGTTGCATTATTCATCTGCAATTTATGTACTATTATAACAATATACGATTTGAAAGTTTAAAAGTCATTAAAAAAACACAGATTGCATAAAAATGTATTTTGTGTTGAGTGAAATATTTGAACATATGAGTTTTTTAAGGTATAAAAATTTTCTTTATTTTAAAGACTAGTTTAAGAATGAAAAATTTCACACGTATATCTTCTTCTAAGAAGTAATACATGTATACGTTATATGTTCTGAATGTATTATTTACCTTTTTTTTATAATTTACCAATCCGTAAATTATAAATTACATGCAAATGTTAGTTTCAGCAAATATTAGGGTATCTTCAGTTTCAATATAAACAGTTTCAACCACCATTCCTGCTCTCTAACAACCAAGGTGAGCAAGTGTACTGTGGAATGATAACAGTCTCTAAGGACGATTGCCAAGCGAATGTATCAACGAAAATCAAGTTTGGTTGTGTTTTTGGCTAAACTGTAACGAATCCTATCCCTCGATGTGCTGGAAAATTAAATTTATGTTTATCTATCTGCACGTTATATCTCAATATAGACTAGATTTTCTTGAGGATATTTCTGTAAGAAATCATATAAAAATATACAGACTCAGCATCGAGTCCGATGATGGTGCATGTCACTCTATGGCATTTTGCAGAGCGTTAGCCAATATCTGTACATGGATCGTAGGAGTAACTATGAGTAACTAAGAAGACTACGAGAACCGAAACCGTGTAAGACGTGGGGGATCCTCTTGGAGGAGCTTCTGAAACAAATGTCAACATGACTGATGAAAACCAAAGCATCAGTGTATTTCAGCATATACTTTATAGTGCTGGGGGAGAATGGTACAGTGCTGAATGTAGTCAAGTGAATAACAAATAGATGAATAATGAAGAAGATATACGTGGTCGGTGGAGTTTGAGGTTGGACGGTAAGTCTAAGTGACTCAATCGACTAGGGAAGGTCATCTAGGAAAGGCTTGAGGTGTCTCAGGTTGTACAGTGGAGCAGAGCCCTCACGGAAAGACCAGGCCCTGATGTGGTCACACTTCGAGGAATTAGCCGAGTCAAAGAGGTGCGCAGCTTGCGCCTTGATATCGTCGCCCAGCTTCGGGATGCCAAGGGAGCGCATCATGACAGTGTTCCGAACAAACCAAGGGGTTCCAGATAGAAAAGAACAGCACTGTGTGGGAATGAGGCCAGCTGGTTGTACCACACAGAACTGTGGTAGGTGAAGAACCAAGGTGTAAAGGAGCAGTTTGGTGGAGGTAGAAAGCGGTGAGGAGCGGCGAAGAAGTGAAGCAAGAGATACAAAAAACCCCCAAACAGTAAAATTTATCGAGAGCCCCCTGATCAGCATCATCCCTAGGTACCTTGTCGACGTAAAACCTCGGAGTCTGTCACCCTGGATAGTAAAGATTTCTAGAAGAATTGCTTAGTATGAGAAATTTCATTGTAATTTATTTTGTAAACAAACTGAATTACAATGAATACAAATTTGAAATGAAATGTACACATCACATAGCGTGGCATAACTGACTCCTTTCTTGTATGATATTACGACTCTTTTATAGTAGTTTGGTATTATTTATCACACCTATTTATATTATGTTTTGCCAAATTAATTAGAGTAAATTTAAAGTTTAAAAAATCTACCACGTTAAAAGCGATACGACTTTAATAAACATATTTTATACATCAAAAATATGTTATACATAAAAGTATCTGGAGGCAAATATTATTGAATATTTTTAAGGACAACTTCTTTTGAACAATATTAAAAATTAATGTATCGATAGGTATCGGATTTATTCATTACCTAATTATACCCTGTGATATTGACAAATGCATTTCTTACAACTAAAAAACTCTTTAAAGAATCTCCAAACATTATATAAGCGGTTATTATTATAGATTACAGAAAGCTACTTTACGTGTGTGTTGAATAGTAAATAAAAAAATATTTAAATTAATATCTAGAACTACTTTTAAAACGGTATCTAATTATTTATATTACCTGTAAGAAATATGTCATCAAGTAATATTAAAGACAATACCTATTTAAATACGTTACAAAATATTTAAAGCAATAATTATTTCATAGAGAAATATAAAATCCTGTATGATGTAAGACACACGCAGTGGAAGTCTTTTAAAAATTCAGAAGCATAGAGTTTACTAGATGGATATAAAAGATCCCTGCTGTCGTTGACTAAGCGGTTTGTGGTTCTGGCGGACTTTATTGCTGGGACGTGCAAGGCACCTGCTGCCCCGACCTTGAAGGGTTTGAAATAAAAATACTTCAAATATACTAGTAAAATATCTGTGAGTATGTCCTTGTTATATAATTTCACAAGGAATTGAAAGAAACGACAAGTTGTACAAGCTTATGAGAATAAAATGTTCCGGTATTGTTCTTGGAGTTTCAGAAAATTATCGAAGTTCAAATAGTGATAATATTTAACATATTAAATTAAGTATAAACTGTATCTTACTTTTGTGTGATCAGAAAAAATGGCAGTAACAAACAAATCAGTATTTAAATATACAATGTTCAAAAAAACCACAAGCATCATAATTCCTTTAACTACTTAAATTGACCAGAATTCAGTAATTTTCTCTCCAACTATTGTTATTTTCATTGTTGCTTAAACAGCATAATTTAATAAAATACACTTGTATTTCAATATCTTACTATATAAATTTTACAAAATCGAACACGTTGATATAAATCAGTAGTTAGGATATTTAAGTAAAATAACTATTTCCTTGATTTTTCAAAGAAACGATTGTTTTTAATGATTAGAACAAGAAGTTTATTTAGTGACTAATATTTAATTAATATTTCTAGGTTTGATTAGTTAAAACCAATAATGTAACATGTATTATAATTGAGAATAAATATTTTAGTTATTAAATCGTAAATGGTGAATAATGAAGAAGACAGTTCTAATAAATTAGGCACAAAGGTAAAGGGTTAAGCGCATTAAGGTTTTAATAAGAGGTTCGTTTAAATCAAAATCCACATTTATTTACTCTTAAAATTTATCTTTTATTGTTTCTGGAAAGCTTTTAGTCCGAACGGTAGATGTATGCGATTCATAGTAACTTATGAATTCCAAATTTATATTAACAGACTTAACTATTATATAATAAAAGTTGGAGGTCACGGTTATTATCATGCTGCTATAATAACCTGCTTGTGCCGTTTATAGATGGCAGCACTGAACAGCTCACCAGTCTCAACAGTCCATTAGCCGGCTTTTATCTAACCGCACTTTATGTATAGAGACCCTCTTTCTCTAAATATAAACATAATAAGAATGTTTGATTCATCTTCAAACACGTTTCTAATCCTATATAGTTATTTATCTTGTACGAGTATTAGATCGATTTATTTGAAAATTCGTTAATAAATACAAATTTTTAATGTTATATTTATTGATTATATTAATGTTTTAATTCAATCATATAATTTTGCAAAGAGAAAAGTATACTATACAAAATTTTACATTATTATAAGTAAAAGTGATTATTGACAAAATATTTAAAATATGCTACAGATTCAATTAGTTTTATTGGTATTAACTTAGTTAACCGTAGAAAACTTTAGCTTTATCAATCAGAATAGATAATTAAAATAACGCCTGACCACATGTGATTTTGAAAAGTGCATCTATATTGACCAATAATAAAATGGACCCATCTTGCTGCGTCACCAATTTGGTTTCTGTCGTGATGTTTTTTTGCTCTTTGTCACTGGACAGCTAATCTTATATCACTGAACTATGACGAATATATAAAAATATCTTCTCACCTTTGCGTAAGTTTTTTTACTGAAATATATATGAAATCTCAGGGCCATGTAAGACATGTAAGACTTTTTTTTAATTTTAAATAAATTATTGATAATTCTGATGTAGGCTAATTGTTGAATGAACCAGCTATTAAATTTATACAATAACTAAAAACGAAATACGGCTTTAATGTTCATCTTAATGAATGACTTTAGTATTGGAGTATGTATTCAGAACATTTACTATCAAAACTGATTTTTCAATTTCAAAACCTTAAATAGGTCCTATGAAATTTAATTTTTTTAACTAAAATATGAATAAACTTACAGTATTTAGTAACTTTAAGGTAGTCTGACAAGTCTTTTGAAGATGATATTGGTATTGCTTCAGTCTAGAGGAATATTACGTGGCGTTCCCTGAATTCCTGCTCCTTCAGGTGAGTAATGTAAACTCCAACCAAAAGTGATCGTGTACTAGATTTTTCACTTCGAAAACGTTACATCTATAGAAATACTATTATAAATAACTTGTATGAAATAAGGAAATGTTAAACTGAAATTAGTAATAATAAAAGATAAATATATCTTCATGTAAGAGTATGATATCCTGTTTCTTCAGTTATTAGGTGAAAGATCGTTTATCAATATTTCTTTTTAAAGTTCATCACCAACTATATGAGTTTATAATTGCAATATTTGAGGTTTCATAGTACATCTCATATTTATTATAAAAGCTGGTGTTTATTCAGCTTTAAATATTTCTTACGTCACATGAGTCTTAAAATACGTGATGAGTAATAACTTACTCTTTTGTTGAATTATGTGTGTTTACAGGTTAATTATAGTACATTTACAGTTTAAAAAAACGAGTATAATAAACACATTTTATACGTAAAAAATATGTTATACATAAAAGTATCTGGAGGCAAATAGTATTCAAATATTTTTAAAAACAACTTCTTTTGAACACTATTAAAAATTAGTGTATCGTTAGGTATCGGATTTAGCTAATTATACCCTTTGATATTGACAAATACATTTCTTACACCTAAAAAACTCTTTAACAAATCTCCAAATATTATATAAGCGGTTATTATTATAGAATACAGATAGCTACTTTACGCGTGTGGTGAATAGTAAATAAAAAGAATTACATTACTCTCAAAAAGTATTTTTAAAACGGTATCTAATTATTTATACTACCTGTAAGAAATATAAGTCAACAAGTAATATTAAAGATAATACCTATTTAAAATCCGTTAAAGAATATTTAAAGCAAAACTATTTCCTAGAGAAATACAACATCCTGTATCATGTGAGACACATGCAGTGGAAGTCTTTTTAAAAATTCAGAAGCATAGAATTACCGGATGGATAAAATATACCTCTGCTGTCGTTGACAAGACGGTTTGTGGTTCTGGGGGACTTTATTGATGTTCCATGGGCAAGACACACCTGCTGCCCCGACCTTAAAGGGGTTAAAGTACGTTCACTTGGTGGTTGATCAAGATTCAAGTAAACAGACTACAAATATACTAGTAAAATATCTATGATTACGTCCTTGTTATATAATTTCACAAGGAATTGAAAGAGACGACAATTTGTACAAGCTTATGAGAATAAAATGTTCCGGTATTGTTCTTGGAAGTGCAGAAAATTATCAAAGTTCAAATAGTGATAACATTTAACATATTAAATAAGTATAAACTGTATCTTAGTTTTGTGTGATCACAAAAAATGGCACAACAAACATGTCAGTAGTTAAATATACAATGCTCAAAAAAACCACAAGCAGTATAATTCCTTTAACCACTTAAATTGACCAGAATTCAGTCATTGCTATCCAACTATTGTTATTTTATTGTTGCTAAAAACAGCATGGTTAAATTAAATACACTTGTATTTCAATATCTTATTATATAAAAATTTTTACGAACTCGAACAAGTTGATATAAATCAGTACTTTGGATATTTAACTAATTCTTTTATTCTTAAGAAACGATTGTTTTTATGATTAAAACAAGAAGTTTATTTAGTGACTAATATTTAATTAATATTTCTAGATTTATTAGTTAAACCAATAATGTAACATGTATAATAATTGAGAATAAATTTTTTAGTTATTAAATCGTCAATGGTGGATAATAAAGAAAACAGTTCAAATATATTAGGCACAAAGGTTAAGCACATTAGGGTTTTAATAAGAAGTCCGTTTAAATAAACCCACATTTATTTACTCTTAAAAGTTATCTTTTTATTGTTTTGTCATCTTAAAGCGCAATCTTAATCTGGAAAGCTTTTTAGTCCGAACGGTAGATGTATGCGATTCATAGTAACGTATGAATTCCAAATTTATATTAACAGACTTAACTATTATATAATAACAGTTGGAGGCCACGGGTATTATCATGCTGCTATGAACCTGCTTGTGCCGTTTATAGATGGCAGCACTGAACAGCTCACCAGTCTCAACACGCCATTAGCCGCCTTTTTATCGGACCACACTTACTGTGTAGAGACCCTCTTTCTCTAAATATAAACATAATAAGAATGTTTGATTCGTCTTCAAACACGTTCTAATCCTACATAGTTATGTAATATTTTACGAGTATTAGATCGATTTATTTGAAAACCCGTTAATAAATACACATTTTTATTGTTAGGCTATATTTATTGATTGTAATAATGTACGACTTTAATATAAATCTTAATGAATGACTTTAGTATTGGAGTATGTATTCAGAACATTTACTATCAAAACAGATTTTTCCATTTCAAAACCTTAAATAGGTCCTATGAAATTTAATTTTTTTTGTACTAAAATATAAATGAAGTTACAGTATTCAGTAACTTCAAGGTAGTCTGACAAGTCTTTTGAAGATGATATTGGTATTGCTTCAGTCTAGAGGAATATTACGTGGCGTTCCCTGAATTCCCTGCTCCTTCAGGTGAGTAATGTAAACTCCAACCAAAAGTGATCGTGTACTAGATTTTCACTTCTAAAACGTTACATCTATAGAAATACTATTATAAATAACTTGTATGAAATAAGTAAATGTAAAACTGAAATTAGTAATAATAAATATAAATATATATCTTCATGAAAGAGTATGATTTCCTGTTCTTCAGTTATTAAGGGAAAGATCGTTTATCAATATTTCTTTTTAAAAGTTCATCACCAACTATATGAGTTTACAATTGC
This sequence comes from Homalodisca vitripennis, assembly GCF_021130785.1. Lineage (NCBI taxonomy): Eukaryota > Metazoa > Arthropoda > Insecta > Hemiptera > Cicadellidae > Homalodisca > Homalodisca vitripennis. The sequence goes on from NW_025777934.1 coordinate 214,039, forward strand.
AATATTTGAGGTTTCATAGTACATCTCATATTTATTATAAAAGCTGGTGTTTATTCAGCTTTAAATATTTCTTACGTCACATGAGTCTTAAAATACGTGATGAGTAATAACTTACTCTTTTGTTGAATTAATGTGTGTTTACAGGTATGGTGCATTAAAGCTTTTATTGGACTCTTAGATGGGAATTTATCACAAAAAATATTACGCTTGCCTTTTAACTTGGAAAAAGTAAAGATGTTGCGGACATTTAAAGTATTGGAGGGTTAGGGTCTGATGAAAATGGGATTAAACTAAACTTACAGCGCAAGGAGAATTTCTTGTAACGCAAACTTATTAAGACTTCATTCATAAAATTAGTGGACCAAACGCTAAGTCAACCTTCGGTTAAGGTTAGGTCACGTTAGGTTCTGATATGAAAAATAACTAACTGGGAAACCAAAGATTATGTAACTAACCCCAACAAATCTCGACAAACAAGATTAATACACACACCACGTCATTATTGTCTAAGCCCAAATCAAAGGACTGGAGGCATTCACCCATTCCTCCACATTAGGGTTTACCTTATTTCCCTGTAAAAATATACGCATGTAGATCTTTGCAGCTGATATCGATCAAAAATCGTCTACTATTGGCTAAATATTTCTATTGTTATAATTGAGTTTTCCTTACTGTTCTGATTTTAAAAAAATATATAAAAATGGAATGGAACTTATAAGCCTATTTCAAACTGAGGGAAATCCTTCCTGCTATAGATATAAGGCATAAATCCTTAACAATTCTATGTAACATTTATAAATGTTTAAAAAATTTTGGGTGTTGTTGTTTTTCAGAATGTGGTCTGCAAAATAATGGATTGTTGAAGCATGTTAGTAATTTTGATATATTGATCTTTCTTCCAGTGAAGAAATTTCCATATCACAATGCCAACAAAATAGCTCACCAGCATTAACAGCCTCGATAAATTAAAGATCGTTTTATAGCAGTGTTTAAGTAGGATTTATAACGTATTCAATGTATAACATTCATTACTGTTGCAATCTGTAGGAAGTATTAAATATTAACTTTGTCTTTGCTATCTGAATTACTACTGATCAAGTACTATTCTGTGAATTAAATGGAAAAAACGTTTCTATCTCTTTGATGAACTCGAACTGAAGGTGTAATCAACTGTTTAATGTCATTTAAATTAAGTTTTGAAACATAAATAGTAAAAATGTTTCACAATTTTTAAATATCTTTGGCATCTATACCAATGAATCTCTTTATATAAAATCCTCCATAGTTATCAACAAATACTTAATATTTTAACAACAAAAATTAGCCGAGTAGTTCCACCCATTCTCGAGATTATCGCTTAGCAACACATGTTGCAGTTCAACTTTATTTAAAAGACAAATGTAAGTCTAGCGTTACCATAGAAAGCAAGTGAGTCTGTCATATGTGTTGCTGAAGAATGGATACTGGTGTCTAGTGAAATGAACTGTTTTATTCGTTTCCTTGATGCAATTTTCTTCCAATAAACTTTACGCCCAGCATTGACATCTCGATGAATTTTCTCCAATCACATGTATTTTTTCCTCTTTATAGCAACAGTATATGTGTTTTAATAGTTTTGATTGGTTGGTTATATGAATTCATCTCAATAAATATATGTCATGTTTAGCATTCAGCGAACAATACAGTTCACATTTCACAAAAATCTTTATTCACAAAAATTTCACAAAATAAATACAATTCCATGTGCTACACCAAAGCACGTGGGGAAAAAGAAAACAAGTTCTTTCACAGTCAGTTGAGTTTATCACTAAGTTGTCACTCTTTTGCTATTTACATACATTTTTTACTGATATAATGTTAATAGCATCTAAATGTTTGAAATCATTATTTCGTGCATAATTAACATAACCTATTTCAATATAAATTGCCAGAGTCATTTTTTGGCCAGCCTAATTGCTACATTCTTTCCATTTTTGCTTAATACATTGAAGTACACATAATAGGCATAATGCTACTACATGAGTAATATTTTAGCTGATTTGGTGAGAGTTTTCTGGCAGTACTCAACTAGTTTTTACTTGTATGAACAGTCAAAGAGACAACATAGAGTCATTGATTGAAAAATAATATAATTCTAAATGCCTTGCCCGAGCAATCTTTTAAATTAAAAGTTTTACATTTATATTTTTATTGATTTGTGTATTTTAGCAACAGCAAATATAGTTTTATTAGTTAAAAATTCGTACACAATAACATATATAACTTTTATTAGCTGAGCTTTACCAAAGCCTAATACTCGTGGGGATGGAACATTTTAATTTTCAGTCGGCCTGACAATCTGCCGCATATTTAAGAACATATTGAGGTACTAGTAATGTACTTAGAAGTGAGCATGAGGCATCATTTATATACGGGAAACAATGCGTTCAATGATGGTGCGTGTCACTTCACGAGACTTAGCTGGGCGTTAGCGAATATATTTACATTTGCATTTTGGGTAACCTTAGTGGCTAAGTGGATTTAGCAGAATTATTAAGTTTATAAACAAAATTAAAATCCAAAAGAGAATAAAAAATGTGTAATATCAATGCAATGTACCACAAAATTTTGACACGTGCAGGCACTCGTAGGAAACAACGTTAGCGCTGTCACTACAGAAGGCACTCGTTTGGACAACGATGGCGCTGTCGCTACAAGCAGGCACTCGTTACAATTTCGGTGCTGTCACCGCCAACTCGTTGCAGCAGTCTCGTTGTCGCGACAGTTCCAATTGAACTTTAACTTGCTTCTTGCCATGTTTTCGTTACTGTTCTATGAATGATCGCGATAAGGCAGTTTTATTAGGAACGATTTTGACTCTAAGTTTGTACCCTAATGAATACTGGTATGCGTACTTATTTGTGTCTACTTCCTTTTTGTGTGATTTGCCGCCTACCTCTTGATGTAAAATTTTGGATTGAACGACAGTCAAGCCTCCTGTATGTTGTAATTAAACTGGTAATACATTGGAATAAAAAAATCATGGTGTAAATTAAGTCCTGATATGCCAATATATATTCCTAACGAATTGCGATAATAATGTAAAATCCAAACCAATCCAAACCTTTTAAAATAATTTTATGAAAGTTTTGAAGGATTTAAATATCCCCTCTTACCAAGGTAGAGAGTGGTGGTCGCTTTAAATTTTCAAATGCAACCTCAACCGTGTTACATGTCATTTGAAAGGTAGACTCTAAAGTAAGCCAACGCCACGAAACAATACATCTCTAACGATCTTAGAAAAAGTTAAAGGACAAATAACCTCTTACATCTAAGGGTTTAAATTAAGTCCTGGATAGTCCTGGATATATTCCAAAGGGATTGAGATATCAGTAACCAACCTTTGCCAGAAAAACTACATTTTTACATTTTTTTGAACGTAAGAAATATGGGGGGTAAAAGGGGTCATTTTAAGCAGTTGTATAGTTGTAGTTGCTAATTTTTACAATATAAAAGGTATTATTAGTTAGGTTGTACCTCGCTAAAAATACAAAATATCATCCTATGGTAATATGCAGAACTACTATACTTTTAACTATCATTTTAGAATCTTCTGCCTCGTAAATATGTCCAGTACCCTCATGGGTGTTGGTAAATTAGTTTGTAAAATATCTTATACAATGTCTGGATTAAATATAATTATAATTAGTCTTAGTAGTTTAAGACTTTTACGATAATCATTTCCCCTAATTGTTTAGCTTCTTTTATTGAGGGTGGACTTTTAATTATTACAATCCCCTGGATTATTGGAATTCACTAAAACTATAATCCCTTAATGAATAGGTTGTTATAATTGGAGAAATATAACGTAATTATGGTGGAAAGGGATAAATTCAAATATGGGATTTAGCTCCAGTTCACCTTGATTTGCACAATTAAGATGTACCTGTGAGACAATGAGAAGTCCAACGACGTAGACCGCTCGGCCATCGGCACTCCCACCATTATCTCGCTCGTTCTTCATTATCGACCATATTCCTTCAAACGGCAATGACTCCAGTTTTTCAGAAGTAAAGACAGATTTTAGATGATACATTTAAGAGGAATGTGAACTGGAGCTAAACTTAACATTCGCATGGGAGAAGAATGTCTGATACACGTGGTAAGATGAAAGACTGGGCAGCGTCTATAAAAAACTTACTTGTACAAGAGTCTCTACATTTTAACTAAACGGTAATGCGGATATCTTGTTACTCACTCAGCTTGAACACTCTCATAAATGTATTGTTTGCACAAGCTCCCCATACCACTAGCCCGTAATTGAGATGGGGTGAAATATCAGAACCTGAATAGGGCAGTATATGGCCAGAGTCCTCAAAACATAAATGCTTTAGGCCAATTTGGAGCAAACGTGATTTATGTGCATTCCAACTCAACCCTCGATCTAGGTATATTCCTAGGAATTTCGAGCAGTAGACTTCTTCCAGCCTAGTGTCATCCAACATAACAGCTGGCTCATCATGTCTTTCTACTGACCGCTAGGCAAAATCTAGATAATTAGATTTTGCAGACTTTGTTGAGAAAAGACTGAGGGTGTTTGAAATGTTGATCTCAACAAAACAGTGCTAAGAATGAATTGATTTGCAAGTGAAACAGAGAGTCGTTGCATTAGTATACTACACTACTCTTCCGTGAGAACTGACAAACCTACATCATGTACATGGATCAGGAAGAGAATTGGGACTGAGGATGGAGCCCTGTGTGACACCATAACTCAAGTCAATTTGTTCAGATAATTTGTTTGAGATCTGCAAAGTTTGAGTATTATGGCTTACAAATGATCAGAGACACTGGAGAGGCATGCCTCGGATGCCATTAGATTCAAGTTTGTCAAGCACTGCAACTTAAGACTGATTATGTGTGACACACATGAAACATACTTGGATGGTTTAACATGACTCAATAAATAAAATATTTTGTAAACTTTATGGATTTGTAGTTTTTTAATCTACGTAGTGTAATTTAATATCACTATTCCATCACAACTAATAAAGACTTCAATAACCAATTCTAAAACAGAGTTTTGAAATTGATATAATGAAAATTAAAAGAGGCTGTGTGTACTGCCAATTTCATTTTTATTACTAAATGCCACTTACACCCACGGGGATTGTTTCTTAAAGCGTATCTCAACCAACGATTGACGGCAAAAATGTTGTACCTAAGAGCACTACGACCGTCGAGAAGAAGTGACAGAATGGAACAATCCATATCACAGAGACACCAAAGATTATCAGCATATGTATTACTAACGCTATTCACAAGTTTTGCAATAAATCTTCCTTCTTGACGCATCTTCAGTTGCAAAGACTTCCCGTGATGCTTCTCTTACCAATATACTATCACTGTAATTTGTAAAATCATATATGAATATTGGTGTAAACATGCGAATGATCCAAAAACATCTTTGGCATTGGAAGTAAGATAAATGTGTAATTTTTCATATACTCATAACCTTGTGTTTAAAAATATCAAAGAACATAACGGGCAAAATCAGTGCAGTTATAAACATAATGATCATAACAGTTGGAAAGTACACTTTGCTGACTGCGACACTGAGCTTTTTGGCCTTAATGTACATCTTGCACATCTTCCGGCAGTGATGTAGCCTGCGGTACCAGGGGCTGCAACGCTGGAAAGAAGATGACCTGTGTGCACAATAACACGTACAAGAACTGGAACCTGTATCAACTTCAACTACTGGTAACACTGTTGTTAAATCCTCCAACCAAGATTCTGGTAAAAATATGTTTTCTAAAATTTCTGGATATTTTTAGTGACTCTACGAAGATAAGGTTCCAGTTGTACTTTACGATGCATATAAATAATAAATATTGAATCGACGTGATTATGTATGGAACGGTGAGAAACAGGTTATTTATGTTTGTCAACTTAGGAAGTTCTGTTGCGTAGATAAGTGCATCATAGAAGGCAAGTATCAAGTTTGTAAAATGAACTAAAGCACTGGCTGTGTTAAAGAAAACAAACCTCAGGTCTCTATTGTCGTAACGATTTCATTTGCATTTCAATCCTCATCTACCATTGCAAAGATCTTTTTTAAGAATCTCTGCCTTAGAATTAGAATTACGAATATTATTATTGCGAGCCATAGGTTGATATTCATCTGTAAAACTCACATATCGCTTTGATATTTTTTTAATGTTAGGAAACAAACAAAAAGATTATATAAGTATTAAATCCAGTCACATATGTTAGACCCACCAAAAAAGTCACACAATACAATATTTCAATTCCAGATTTTTCATCAGATTCATTCCTAAATATAGGTATTGCCAACTAAGACATACAACAATTTTCCGAGTTTCGTAATAAGAGAATCTACTCGGTTTTATCACTAACATACTGTACCGTTAAAACTTACAAATGCTTCTATTAGGTATTGAAGCGACAAGTTATAAATAGGTGACCTGCATTTATTGTTGCCGAGGAGATATCGGTTTCTCCGCAAAAAATTTCCCTTGTACTAATATGTACTTGATTTTTATATTCAACAAGTGTTCAGCTGAAACAACTATCTATTAATGCAATTATTACCACTAGTACTGAGGCAATATTACTGATTGGTTCATCACTTTGGAAACTGAAATTACTTTATTACAGGAGTTTAAGAATACAAACTTATTTAAATCTAAGCTTTATTTTGATATTTTATAAGAAGACACATATACTATATCGAGTGTTCTGCAGCTATTTAAAGAAGCTCAGCACCTGACTATAAAATCAAGCAATTGCTTCAATTGTATCTTCCCCGCCCTTTAACGAAAAATCTACAGAGTTTAAATGGATGATTAGGAAAGGAGGTTTTAAAACACTTTTAGTCTTAAAAGGACCTTTTACTGCTTCCGAAGTGACAGGGTATACAGGATGTGTCATGTTTTGGGTCCCCATGTCGCGATCCCATGAGGGTGCGCTATATCTCAGTCCGTAACCTTCAAAGAGGCTAGCTCTGCTCTAGCCTCAAAGCGGGGTGCGAGACATTACTCCCTGATGTTTTATGATTATAACAGATTATAAAAACTAAGGAGCTGTACTAATTGTAAGAGTAATATTCCACGGTCAATTGAATTTGAACAGACATGTAATGTTTTAATTATTATAATAGAACCAACCTTGATTTATAACCAAAACTTTTCTAAACAAATAGTATTTATTATATTAGTTTATAAAGTCAAGTTTCTGTAAGCCTACACGAGTTACAACAGTTATAACTAAATTACATGTAATTTTATGATCTAAAAATCGCCAAATTTTATCCAACAGGAAAAAAATAAAGAAGAATAAAATGAGTTCCTCCCGTCGAATTGTATGGAATCCAATAGTATTAATAGTTATTAAAAACTATACGCAGCAGAATATAAAGATTGGTTTAAATGCACAACATCCTCACACCTAATCAAATGGGTTGTCTGAAACTTACAACACTATAACTTCAGTCGCATATGCGTTCAACAGTTTTCTATTTTCGTTTAATTCTGGCTAGCAAGTTCTGGGACTTTCAAAAGTGTTAAATTTTTGGGTTAATTATAACTATTTTCTACTACTGTAACTTATTATTATGGTGATGTACGAAGTATTGTATATGTTATGTATCAATAACCAGATTCTGGCCATGTATAAATAAACAATTACCGTACAATAAATCTCTACAATTTTATTTCTTAAAAATAAAGGTGATGAGGTGAGACTTTAGATGTATACACTTTTGAAATTTCCCAAAAGCCTGGTTTGTTTGTAAGAGTGATTAATAATAATAATATTATTATTATATTATAATAATTATAATAATAAGATAAATAATATTCTGTAAGAGTCCCAAAATACGGCTTTCGCAAAAACAAAAATACCTTCAGACTCTCTATTCGCAATTAATAAATGTATAACAGATGCCTTAAATAACAATAATAAAAGTGCTACTTCTTTACATTGATCTGGCAAAAGCTTTTGATAGTATAAACAGAAACCTGCTTTTTTCGAAAATTAGAATATGTTGGAGTTCGCGGATTAGAGCTGAACTGGTTCAAAGCATTTGAG